>NW_023615383.1:0-80001 GCF_013339695.2 Rhipicephalus sanguineus
CACAAAAATTGACCGTCGGCGGCGTCAATCGATTGATGCAAAAAATAATCATGTGATGGCGTCTTCATCATGTCATAGATCGTCAAAACTTGTGACGTCATCATGGCGTCATATATCGTGATGTCACGTGATGACGCCATCACGACATCGTCGCTTTACACTGCTTCCGTAATTGGTGCGCCGATCATGGAGCTAGCGCAAAACCAGGTGAGGTGCAGATAGCTTGCAGAGAGGGAGGGGGGAGGATCAACCCGTCGATCGAAAAGAAAAAGAACCTGGCTTTCGCCTTGGAGTTTTCTTAGGGGAATGCATTAGGGACAGTGTGACTCTTTGGCATTGAGGCACTGCTGTACATCACGGCGTTTATCTACAATGTCTGCTGATAACCACATAGATGTATTTAGAGCGTTATTTCATAAAGTGCAATTTTATTGATCTGGTATTCTGCTTATTTGCTAGTGTCGAAAATAATCGCCGAAGAGGTTAATTTAGAACGCTCCACTGCATGAGCCCTTACTTTTTCATTAGCGAGTGAAGTATGGAGTTCTCCTGAGATGATTTTTTCCATGAGATTTGCAATGAATCGAAATATTTCTAGCCTTCATAAGAGCCCCATAGTAATATTCCGGTGCTTGAATGTTATTGCAATATGCTTCTGTAGTGCACTCCAGGATGTAAAATTCGCTGCTCCAGAGTGCTCCCAGATGCAAAATTATCTGCTCCAAAGTGCTCCAAGATGAAAATTTTGCTGCTCCAAAGTGCTCCAAAACAGAAAGTTTGCTGCTCCAAAAATTGCTCCAAATCAGAAGTCCTCGGTAGCATCACTGGAATAGTGAATTTGAGGTTGGAAACGAATCCGAAGCGAATAGTAATTTGGTTGAAGAATTTTGAATCGAATAGTTCGAATAGTACTCACCACATATTATTAAGAAAAATGAGCATTTTTGTCATGACACCTGCACAATATTTTTTAGGATTGGAACTAAGTATGAGTGAATGTCACTTTTTTGGTTTGAAATGAAGTGGAAGCAGCCTTGAATAGTATCAAGATTTGAATAGCAGTAGGGTGCAAGTTATAAGTGGTGCAATACGTTACAATTTAAAAATTACTATACTTAGCGTATAGCCTATATAACACACTTTTAAACTTAAAAAAATACGTACATCCTTGAAGTGTGGCTTCGCAACAGTGCAGATTACCCCTGGATGGGTTGTTTCATGGCACAGCAACCGGACGGTGCAGTGAAACCATCTTTATAGGGGTTCATTTCGAATAATCTAAATTCGTATGCGAGCGAATTGGAATACTGTAATATTCTTTCGAATATTCGAAACGTCTGAATATTCGTCCATCCCTAGTAAAATCACATTACAATGAATATATTCACACATTCGTGTCCAAAAGGTAGTACATCCCATTTGAAAGAAGTGTATTGGTATGCAGCCAAAACATAGTACGCAGTACAGTTAAACCTCAGTGTAATGAACTTCAGTGTAATGAAATTTTCAATGTAAACAAATTGTTTCACTCTTAATAACCTCTTCTACCTTATGTCTGTCAAACACTACTGGTTCACTAACCTCAATACAACGAAGTGCGTTTATTTGCAGTTCCAGTAGAATGATGTTTTGCTGCTGCCACAGAGGAAGAGTGAGACAATAAAGCGAATATTCTACAGCTGCTAGCAGTCAGATGGTCGAGTCATATGCGTGATATATTTCATATATATCGAGATATATATATATCATATATCGAGATATATTTCAAATCGCGTATATATCATATATCGAGATATATATATATGTCATATATCGAGATATATTTCTCAAATCGTGCTGCACAACAGAGAGGGGCCGTGAAAGTGGAGCAGCATCTTTATACCGGCAGTGGTTGGCTGCCACTTCTGACGCATGTCACCAGATTTTGAGAACAATAAGCTGGTGAAACCAGCGTCAATCAGACCTGTGTGTCTGTATTGTGTGGTGTTGCTGAATGCTCTCATGCCCTTGGAGTGAGTAGGAAAGAGGGAGAGCATGCAGGCACCATGGCGCATCACAGTCACTCTATGCAGCATAGTTTCACTTTTTGCACCACATGTGTCTTGCGTCGGTGCCTGATTTGTTGTTTTTTGTTGTTGCCAAGTGACAAGCACGACAAGCACAAGTAGTCATAGAGGCTGTAACGCTAAATTCAACACCCTCTCGCTTATCTCTCAGTGACCTTGATCGTTCATAAAACAGATGTTGTTGACAAGGGTAGGATGTTGCAAGCAATCTGTACAATTGTTGTTACAGAAGCATGATCTTTTAATCTAGATCAGATGGAACATTTATCTTTAGTTTCCCTTGAAAACGAAGCTACGCCGAATCTTCCTTGGATTCATTAGCTCCTTATGCTAACACTTCCTGCAGATGAAATGAATATACTGGATTCGGAGCTGTCTTATATAACAGTCACAACCGACGCAAATGTACTAGAGCAGTGCAAATAGCAAAATTTTGGGTGTGAAGCTAATTCGAATATTAAATTTTGAGTGTGAATCGAATAAGAATATTTTTCAAATATTCCAAAAATCAGTTACGGAAAAAAAGTTGTAGAGGGTCCCCAATCGTATGTTTATAAAATGGGAACGTGAAAGCATTTATTTTGGCTCGGTTGGTGTTATAGACGGGTGCTGCAAAGTGGTGTTCCCGAGTTGTGCCATAAAGAATGAGGCAATGCAGAGGCCGGATAGTGTTTATTTACATGATTTCATTCAACCAAAGTGGTTTCGTCAACACTTTACTCTCCTCTTCTATTTTGTCATCGGGGTCATATAAATGGCAATGTCGACGAGTCTTTTACTGATGTCGTTGCTAAGCCTACAACGTCAATATTGGACTCACTGCAGCTATTATGTTGCAAAATCACTGTCCATGCTGCTGCAACACTTCCTCCACAGAAGTTGAAGGCCAACTGATCTGGCGGACGAAGGCCCGCTTCCTTAGAGTTGGGAGTTGCTCTTCTGCTGCAGGGATTCCCCTCTCCTACTCTGTGGCTGCGAGTGGTTTCTGCGTCAGTTGTTGGCGCCGCTGTCAGTTCCGGTGGGAGAGGTCGCTTGTTTTCCGCACACTGCTTTTGCGAACGCCAGACGAGTGTGCGCTTTTGAAAACCTACATCACCCTGGCCAAGTAATGCTTTCGCGCTAAAATGTAGTGCAAAACATTGCCAAAAACAAAAAATTCCTTTTGCACGGTAACCCGTAGACATAGCGGCAGCGCGCTGTCAGCCACGCAATTACGAAACTATGCTGCTAGCTGTTGCATAGTGATGTGGTTGACGTAACGAGCAGTATTGGCACAAGCTTGGAAAACTTGATATTTTGCTGTTTTTAGGGTGATGCTAATGAATTTTATATTGCAGGCTGAATTCGTGGCGACCAGACATTATTTGGAAACCACAAAACGAGTTGATAGAGTATGAAACCGAAACTACGTTCGTGGGATTAGTAACAGCCGACGATCACTTGCAGATGTAATGACATCGCAATCACATGATGGTGATTGAATGCATTTTACAACTAGCCTGCATCGGCGCATATCGTGCTCAAATGCGGTCTGTCCGCGTAAAATTTGTTCCCAGCGAAGTGGAAATGGTGTGCTCCCCTTCGTTATGAAAACTCATATCAAAGGAGAGTGATTTCGCCCGCTAAGGACAGCTACAGCGCGTCTGTTTTGCATGCCCGAAACCCGTGTTCGTGAGTGGTGCAAACAAAAGAAGATCTTCAACTGCATGTCCTCCAGGAAAAGTGGAAAAGTTTCTACGGGCCGAAAATGGGAAAATATCATGATCTAGATGACAAGCGTGCAGGCATTCTGAAGCAGTTCCTTGTAGACCGAACTTGTCAAGGTAACGGCCCTCTAATCTGCGCGTGGTCGAGGTGTATCCACAACTGGATCACCAAAGGAAAGGAACTGCAGCAGAATAAACTTCACTTACTGTGAGAGTGAATTGTGGTTGCCTTTTTTTTTCCCCTTCCGATCGTCGACATTGGGTGCGCTTTACATTCAATCAAGCACGGTATAAGCAGATGCTGCGCTTCGCATTTTTACGCTGCACTCTTTCCAGTCTGCGCACTGATCGAGCTACCTTTTGTGAAATAGCGACAGGGTGCGGTGACGGCCACTAAACTTTCTGATAGGTCGAAGTTTGCAAAGGGAACTGGATTTACGCATATAACTCAGAAGCTCTTCGATTTGATTTTCAACTAATGAAACTGTTATATTTATTTTCTGGCAGTTTGAATATTTCGAATAGTAAAATTCTGGTGCGAATTGAATTGAATAGCAAACATTATTAAAAAAATATTTGAAATATCGAGAATGTTCGTTCACTCCTAAATTATGCATCCGATATAAGCATATACTTGTTACATCCAATACAAATAAGCATATTGCTGCGAGGCGGGAGCAGGTATGATAGCCGTTCAAGAATGCAAGTCGCACGGATGGGACAATGCATAATATCCAGGGTGACACATTAACCCCTTAAGTGCTTTATTTTTTTGAAAATTTCCCAACCAAAAGTGCCTATTTTTTTTATTGCTGATTTCGAATCTGATTGTACTAAAAAGCAGCTTGTCGATGTTGAAAAATAGTTGTACCACATACTTAGTCAAATCAAAACGCGGAATAACGCAAGGGGGCCAGCTCCTGGACCAAAATCGAGTTTCCTTTCTCAATTTTCCCCCGTTTTCTCCTCGCTTCCGAGAGCAAACGAAGCACATTTGAAGAAACTGCTGAATATATTCCATAAGGTCATCAGGCGATGACAAGTTGAAAGTTTTGCCTGGAATGGCCAAGAATGGAAAGCGAGGAGGCTTCACATGAGGATTGTCCGCATCAGGCAGGATCCACTGGCGAGCACTCGCGACGTTCGCTTCCGAGCTGTTTTCATCATCTCCGGAGGAGATGCTCAATTCACCGCTTTCGCTGTCTTCACTTCCGCACACAAGATAAACATCTGTATCCGAATGATCATCACTCGAAGAAGATGACGAAAATGAACAGCCTCTTTTTCGTGTTGACCAGCCAGTTATGCATGGGTGACCGCCACCGCAAGCCATCTTTTTATACAAAAACCGCGCTCTTTCCGCAGGAGAAAAATAAATTGCCAAGTAAATGCTGCCATCTGGTGGATTACACGCAATCTAAGCTGTATAAGAGCGCCTCTTGTCCTGAACGCCAGAGGGGAGTACCTATTCCGCTAGGACGAGCTCTGCTCGTCCAAAGCAGTTTGGGGACACTTTGGGCAGGACGAGCTCTGCTCGTCCAAAGCAGTTAAGGGGTTAACGGATGGTGGTAGATGCTCTAGCATCAACTGCACAACTTCAGCCTCATGGTCTCTAGTATGCTAATTCTGATCTTCCTTGCAACAATACTACGTTTGTTACATGATAACATAAGCAATAAAGCTTTTATATTTACTTTGTTATATGCGACAATTCATTGTATTGCAGGTGAACCAGGAAGGGCGAAATGGTAACATTGCCACGAAAATGAGTTCAGATGTTGGCCAGAGTATGCTACAGATTATGCGCAATTTTTCAATAAAAGGCACATAAGAACAACTGACAACTGATCAGATTTCGCAATCCTGTGATAGTGATATGGGAGAATTGACAAAAAATGCTGAATCGAAACTTTTATGCAGAATTACTTAGTTATGCTATGTGACTGGCTCTTCGGAAGGGCATGGAATTTGATTAATCCACTTTTTTTTCGGTTTTGCAGGATGAGGCATCGGTAGGGCCTGGCAAGCTCTCCAACTTTCTCAAGGCAGTTTTACACGGGCCCTCCTTACAAGTTCTTCATCATCCACCAGTGTCCCGAAGTAGTCCAAGCCCGGTCTCTCTGTTCGAGCTCTGTTATTCTGCAGTGCGTCTGATCTTTGCTATGTTTCCAGTTTCCATTCTAACCATTTTATCATGTGTCCCCCACCCTACCCTACTTTTTTCATTTTTTGCTGCAGAAGTGTAACGCGCAGTTGTTTTCGATGGCTATGTGTGACTCTCATGTTGTAGTCAAATTCATGTATCACGTATGCGGGCCAACGTTTAGTTTACATAGTGTGGCCTTCTCTACATTAGCATTTGAGACAGTTCTGAATGTTCAGTTTCCATTTGCGAGCCTCGACAGGCCTCAGATGTGGTATGTACAGATATTTTTGTGCTTCAGGACTTCCGGAAAACGCTTTATTTTTCCGCAAGATGACACCCTGTGAAAAATGAAGTTATACACACACATACACACCATATCTTGGAAGTCGGCACGTGTGGTTGTTGGTGCTGACGACGCACCCTATTCGGGCAGTGCATGCGAGGCTGTTGTACTTGAGATTGCAAGGTAAGACGTGACTGTGGTGGTCTTCTTTTATGCAAGCGTTTGCGTGGACGCATTCCTCATGCGTCGTTTGCGCATTGTTTTGAGAGACTCGCAGTTGCTTGGCATAACGAAGCAGCAACAAAAAAAAGGGGGTTGGAATTCAAGCATTAAATGCACGCTTAGATGAGGTTTGTGCCGCAATGTCACAAAAGCTGCGTGAAAAATATTCGAGAACGATGCCACCGCAACGGTGCTTTTTTGCGGTAGAACGACGAATGGATGTCGGATAGGCCTAGCCTCTTTGTTTTTGTTTACTTGTTGCCCACATTTACGATACCTTGCTTGCTTGCATATGCGTTGCTGCCTTTCGTGCCGTAGTCATCAACGTTTTATCTTCTAATGTGTGCATTGTCTAGTCAAGACTGCAGTCACTTCTGTTCGTGTCTGAGGGTGACGTACTCGGTGGCAGCGGACATGCTAGTCCACCGGTGCGCTCACACTTTTGATGCCTGTTGCGTTTGTTACAGTTTATCGTGCCTCTCATTTTTTTTGTTGATCATTTTCATGAATACGACGGTGTGTGTGCAATGCACTCGATGACTGTGCTCGGACCAGCTAGTTGCCAAATTTTGAGGAATTTGTAGCGTAGGCTTTGTGTTTGTTGCCGATGAATTATTATACGCTTTGTCGCCCGTTTACTGTAGCCTCCGTTTGACTGTCATGTGAGCCTTCACTTGAGATGTATGCAGTGATTTGCTGCGGTTGCACTGTGGACATTGTACAGTGCAGTGTTTCACTCGCCTAGTGAAAATTATGTGGATTCGGGAATGGCAAGCATAATAACATCCTTCTCCTGTCTGCTGAATCTTCAGTAGATGCCGCTACTGTTTCCCCTCAAGTATTAATTCACTTGCAGATGAAATTTCGTGCTTCCTTCGAGGCCCATCACTAATTTATAATAAAGCAGCTTCACGCTTTCTCTAGTTTCTCTCTTTGAGGGATATTTTTTCTTTCTGCTCTATCGCCTTGTTTCCAGGCTTTTCCTACCCAACTTTTTCTTCTTTTTTTAACATTTAAGCATTAGGATTTTTACCGGCGTTGAACTTCTCGTTTGTTCTTTATTCTAGGATTAAAGTATCGTTTAGCTCAGAACAGCATGTCATGTGCATACAGTGTCTAGATGCTAGTGCATTTGCTAAGGGTTTCACTGGATGTATTGTCGTTTTGTACCCAGAACTGCTTGGAAAAGGAGCTTGTGTACCGTTGTCTGTTTCTGCAAAGGTTGTGCTACGTAGCACTGTCTCTGCTGAGCTGGATATTGTCTTGGGAAGCACGATTCGCAACCGGACGGGGAAGGACTGTGGAGAGACATTAACTGTGCCTCAGGTTGTTTCTACTATTACTAACGTAGTGTTCTGTTCTTGCGGGCCCCCACCCCCGCTTTCAGGTCCTCTTTCATTGATAGCTTTTTTTATTATAACAGATTTTACAGTGCTGTAAATCTATTTATCTGTCAGTACTTTTGTGACCTTTTCTCTTAATTGAACTTACCACTAACTGCCGGTGAAGTAGTGTCAACACCGGCGTGTTGTCTTCTGATTGTATGCGTTCCAGATTTACTGAGCTTGTTCGTGTTATTTATGACTATTTTTGCAGGGACATATCTGTTTTATTTTGGGAGAGCTGCGTGTGATTTTTTTTCGTTCAGCGAGTTTACACGGTGCACGGAAGCTGACAGGGGCTTGCGTTCTGTAAATATGTGGCAGAAATCGTACGTGTGGACGTCATATGCGAGAGTTAAGCTTTGAATGGGCTTGGGAAACTACATTCCTAATTATTATAATTTTTTTTCTTGTGACGTCTGTAGATGTAGCCGGTTTCCTGTGCAATGTATATTAAAAGAGGTGACATGCGTCTTGTACTTGGAGTGGTCACCCGCAAAACTTCCAACATTGTATGTTAACCGTGTAAAATACTCTATAGATATATAAAAGATGTTCCCCTTTCACTTTATGCTTAAGTTTAGCCTTGTTAATTGCAAATCCTTGTGTTGTAACACAGTTTTAGTTAGAAATCTACCAGCTGTTTGTTGCACAAATTATTTCCCTTTGTAACAAAAAGTGCATATGATGAAATAAAGTGTCAACGGCAGTAATAAGTTCCTTGTGTTGACTGGTTGACTTTTGATACTACTCTTGCTACAGATGGAGCAAGCTTTGCCCATCGAGTCGTGAAGTGTTGCTAAACACGATAGAAAATTTTTTATCAGTATGACTATAGAAATAGTTAAAGGCCGCCTTCTATATCAATGTGGCCAGTGGAACAACCAGGATTTCAATTAGCGGATGTTCTCAGCATGCCCCCCTACGTTTGAAAAGTACTTCATATGTTGAACTGAGAATCTCTTGTGCATGTGGGCTTTTACAATGCTGTAAAACATCATTTGCCATCGTACAATACACAAATCAATTCAAAGAACAGACACTGAAGGGCCCCTCACTAGGCCCCATTGCAAGTTTATGCTATGCATTGGTAGTTGTAAGGTGCCATCTAGGGAGCATTTTATTGAAAGAACTTTTAAAATAACTTGATTATTGTAACAGTCTCAAGATACTCAATTAAGTCTTAGCTGTTACCTTGCTGCTAAGAGGCGTTTCTGCATTTGCCTCTGCAAGCATTCACAAGCAGTGTCTCTCCCATCTGCCATAGGAGAGGGACTGTGACATTCAAATAACAAACCTCACCCCTTGTGTTCTGTTTCCCTACTCTCTCGCTTCACGGCGCGCTTCCAGCGGTGGCACTGCATGCTGTGCACAGCCTTCTTTCTGAAACATTGACCATTTTCTCACCACACTGCCACTTCAGGCTGCAGAGTGAGCTATGCAGCCCGTTTACTGTAGCCTCCGTTTGACTGTCACGGACATTTACATGCAGGAAGCTAGTCTCTCAGCAGTTCCCAAACTTGGTGAAAGGCACACGAAGGAATTTTTTCAGCTCGAACTTTCGGTGAACTTCGGAAACGGTGGGAAACTTGCTGCCACGATGTTTTCCATGGTGCCCGACTTCAAGAGTTGATGAGCTGGGCTACTTGCCTCCAAGTTTTCACCTTGACAACAAGCTACTGGGGCAGCATGTCGTTCAAGCATACGGAGAAGATAAGTCACAGTAGCTTAAAGTAGAAGCCGATTCATCTTAGGTGATTGCAGGAAAAGGGTGAATGATCCAGGAAAATGAGACATCTGGAAACAAGAGTTTTAACGCATGCAAAATGTTTTAGCGCGCATACAAAACTGTGATGAAAATACGGTGACACGACAGTGCATAATATAACAAGCATTTGGTTTATTGGTCAGATGGTACGTGGGATCTGCCGAATTTTTTTATTACGATGGTGCCACCCAGCATGTACTGCTTTTTCAGCAGTGATGTAGCAGTCAACGTAGGTGCCATCACAGTTTTCAGACATAACAGCTGGGAAGGGAACATCAGAAAATGTGAAGGTAGTGCACTTGACCCTATCGAAATTGCAGACAAGAGTGGTGTTTCAGAGCATAAGAGCTGGGAATGTGTAACAAACAGGAGCTCATCAACACTGAATAAGAGTTTTTCGGACAGCGAGTGATGGAGAAATTGCAACGAACATCAATATGGTACGTATTTTATAAAGTCTACAACAGCAATTCTAGTGTGGTCTATTTCTTGTGCTTGAACCTCATGTATACAAAATATCAAATATAATAGAGTGTGTGAATATATTTTTGCCAATATTGGTGATATTGGTGATTTCCAACCTATGCGTGCTTATAATAAATATCTTCTTGTTGGAGGTGACTTTGTCAGTAATGGGTAAGCTGTACTTATAGACCTGCTTTCTAAGATAATTCACCGAGTGCTCTACTCATTGCAGTTCGTGCTTTTCTGTCCACTTGCTACCATTAGACAGTTTCATTTGGCAAGCACGGCATGTTGTGTCACTACTTTCAACATGGCTTTGGGTGAAGTGACAACAGAATTTGTTTCAAGATGTTTTCAGTGCAAAAAACTTTTGTGTCGTTGCCCTGTACTTTAACACTGTTATGAAATGTAACAAACTCACCCAAATTTCAGTTATTGCAAGCTTTAGTTGATTGTATGTGAAATTTTTAAAGCAGATTGCTTTTTAGTCGTTTGTGAGCATTCTTTGGGCATTTGACTCCATTGCGCTATCTAAAGCCGAAGAAGAGGTTACAATAACCGATGTTGACATATACACAGTGTAACTTGAAATCCTGGCATAAAAAGGTCTTCGAATGGATTCAAAGCACATTTAAGAAGTGCACGCTATTTTCGTCGCACTTTCTAAATTCCCGCTGCTCTTTCCAGCTACTTATTTTGATTTTGGCAGGTCTAAGACATCACATAAGCCATGAAAGACCCATGGCACTTTTGTGTTGTGCTAGCAACACAAGCTCTGCAATATCATGTGCGTATCTAACCGCTAGCTAGCATCTGTATTACGTATGTCTAGTCTTGCTCTAACCAGCGACTTCATGCACATCTCTATCATGCTCAGTGCATGTGCAGTTTTACTCCCTCTAGTATCTTCATATGCTAACTCGCGAGTCTGTCTCGTGTCCCCTCCTTGTCCCTGGTGTTTGTGCACAGTTGATCGTCACAATGGATTACCAACTTGCCCAGCGCTCCATGCTCCTAAGTATGCTGGATTAAAACTGTCTATTGGCCATCACTGATCTCATGATATTCACATCATTGCTGATGTGAATACCGCTACATGTGACCATCAAGCCTCACTGCTCACTCAAGTCGTCACACGGGCTTTGTCTTTTCTACTCAGTTGAATGTCAAGCAAGTTAAACATGAAGTTGTTGACTGAATTCTGGCGCGAAACCAACCTCTTTTTCTCATGCGGGAGATCCCCTAGACCTTCAAACTCGTAGCAAACCACTTTCTCCTCCTTCAAGCCTTATTGTTTCAAACACTTATTGATACTATTTAAGTATAATTTGTGTACACTGGAATACAGAAGAAGAGCAGATCCTGTTAATGTAGAGCTGAAGCTAGAAGCTGAAATGTATTGCACAGAGTATCCCGTGCAGGCATAAATTTCACATAATCAAATGACCCAATTCATCAGCTGTAATAGTCTATAATATGCGATAATACTAAATTGAATTTGAAGCGATTTCATGCTATGCTCACAGAGTGGCTGTCTCATGAGCAAAGCTCCACGATTATGTGACTGCAGCTTCAACAGAAAATGGGCCTACTACGCTTGAATGAAGAGCAAGATATCTTGAGGTCCTGAAAGTGCAGCAAAATTAACTTCTTACGCTTAGTAAGTTCTGTTTCTGCCTGCAAGCCTTATTGTTGTAAACACCTTCTGGTTATTTGTACTTCACGTGGATGTGCTGGAATACAGAAGAAAGTACATCTTGTTATGCCATCATGCAAGTCGATAATGAAGTTCATGCAAACAGGCCACTCAAGTCATCTGCAGTTGTCAATAAAATGTGCAAAAAACAAACTTGCGGTGCATGAAGGTGGCTATCTTGTGACTAAAGCTCCACGATGAAATGAATGTTTAACAGCAAGTGAATCTATATATCGCACCTGGCTGAAGAGCACAGGGATGTTAAGGTCTTGAAAATAGAAGGTCCGAGGTGGCTCAGAATTTAAAAACCCCGGAATTTTATGTAAATGCCAATATGTTAGCCTCTGGGATTATGTTGTGCGCTCTGCAGATGATCCAGATGGTGCACTACTGACCATGCAAGACTGTTTGCTTTCTTTCTGTGCTTTGACGAAGTGTTACAGAGTTGAAAAGTGTTTGAAAAAGGATGAACGCGTGTGCATCTTTTTCCAACATGTTTTACTACTATTAGCATATCCAATTAAGCTAAAATTCCCAGTTACCGATATTATTGATTCACATTGCGTGATTGTGCCAGAAGCCCTATATAGCGAAGCTTGAACTTTGGACATCTAAATGAGGGTGTACTTGGAATTATTAAAACTGAAAATAATTAACCGTCATGCCAGTTGATAGTAATTTATTTGTGCTTCATGGTATTCAAACTGCTTTTAATATAGGGGATATGGCAGATGGTTCTTCAGAAATCTTGAGAATATTCACACATTTCATAGCAGTCTAGCCGCTATCTTGCGCGTACTACAGATTGATACACACGCATATACATACGTACAGTAAGTCGGTTTAGGCTTTCTCTTCGTGTTCTGTATTTGGCAAATCTCGGAAGCACGTCTTGGAGCTGACCAGCTTATTTCTTTTGCTGTTATTGTAGCTGCTGTATACGGTGCACATGATAACACAACGGTGGCTGTAGCAGTTAGAAAGGGATAGAGACAACCTGCTGAAAAGGAAAAGAAGCGGCAGTGACACTTCCGATGGGGCTACTAGATTTAAATAGGCTTCACCGCAATTTCGCGCAGGTCGGCAAGCATTTCGTGAGGAAGGCTGGTCACCACTAGCTTTAACCCACACCCCCCTAACTTTTTCAGCGGTACATGTCGTATTAATAATTTGTGGGGTTTCACATGCCAAAACCACGATATGATTAAGAGGTGTGCCGCAGTGGAGGGCCTCTAGCATTTCGTAACGGGTCTCTCGTATTTCTCCTCCATCGATATGCGATTGCCGCGGCCGGTATCGCTCTATCAAGGTGTTCAAGGGCTGTATGCTCAAACGATCACTTTCGGAGATACAGCTTTCAGTGCGCACTGGCATGACGACTGACGAAAAGATTAAGCGAGAAACGCATGGGGGCAGTTAACTGCCCCATGCGTGTCTGAGCACAGATGGTCACTTCAGCCGTAACCTTTTGGTGACAGTACAGGACAAAAAAGAAGCAGAGAAGGATGAAGGCCGGTTTCAAAACTGCCGCGCTGGAGCGCGCCGTGGTACAGTAGAATGATTCTAGTAGGTTGTAGCCGTGGCGGTAAAGTACGCGTATAAGCGGGAAAGTTCTAATCTCATCGTAGGCTAAGCTGGAAGCACTGTAGCTGGAAGCGTTGAAATAAGCAGTCCTAAATAGCTAGTAGATAGCTAGACAGGTACGGCCGCTGCGACGATCGTGTTGGTTATGGTGCTAATTTTCCAATATAAACAGTACAGAACGTTGTCAATCTTGCCAGAGAGAAAACAGAAAAACTAAATGTGACCCAAATAATATTAAAAAAAAAACAAGTAGAACTAGCGGGAGGCATTGGTAGAACTAATGTTTATAAAGCCATATTTCGCCCGAAAGCTCACGTCCTCGTTAGTATAGTGGTCAGTATCCCCGCCTGTCACGCGGGAGACCGGGGTTCGATTCCCCGACGGGGAGTAATTTTTTTTCGCTTTTCTTTTTTTTTACTTTTATTTTCAATAAAAGGATTTTGTGTTACACACTAATGTCGTGAAGCAGGTGTACCGTCGCCGTACGATCCGCCTGAAACTTTGTCGCGCGGCGAAGGATGCCACGCCCATTTGCAACGCGGCACTGCGTCGGCGCGGTCCGGGGCACGGTGTTAGAAGTATTATAGGTGGACCGACGGCGCCTCCGGAAGCGGCGAACTTCTGTCCGCTGTTTGTGGCGTTTTGTGCACAGGGCCCTAGATGGCGCTACACTACTGGTGGCTCAAGAGCGGTATCAGGCGTGGTCGCTTCGGAGCCGCGACCGCCCCTCGAAATGAATAAAAAAACTGTGCGTTCGCGCTATAACGAGCGCAAAAATAAATAAATAAATTATAACTTCGAATAAATCGAAATTTGGACGATACAGCCGCTACCTGTTGAATATGTTGAATTTGCCACCGCGAAGGTTGGCGGTGGCAAATTCAACATATGCTTTCCTCATTCGGACAATTAAAGATATGGCAGTGACGTCACGCTGAAATATGACAAAAATTAGTTCTATTTGTAGAAGTATAGTTTAGATAGTTAGAAAAAATACCGCATTAGCCGTAGTATTACAACAGAAAATGCACAGTGTCTTTGCTGTCGCGAACATTCGAAGTAATTTGCGGTCGTTGATCGCGGATAAAAAAATGTGTCACGAATACGACTGTTTAGCTGGTCGTGCATAAAATACTGAATTTTAGCGAATGCCAGCAGCTAAGTTTGAGGCACCGACGAAGGATATGAAAAAGCATCCTGGTTTGGCACTGCGAGAAGGGGAGACATTATGAATGGTGGATATATGTTTCCGATTCTTCTCTGTTGCCAACTGAGGAATATATTTTACTGTTTATGTCTCGCATAGTCACCCGAAGACAGCGTTACTACTTCGTCTTTCAAGGAACATGTCGATCGCGGTGTGCGGAGTCTTTACGAGCGTAGCCAGTCAACCGCGATGGTACACCGGTTACGGTACTCGGCTGCTGACCGAAGTTCCCTAGTTCGATCCCAGCCGCGGCGGTCGCATTGTGATGGAGGCGGCGTGCTAGAGACCCGTGTACTCTACGATGTCAGTGCATGGTAAATAACACCACATTGCCGAAATTTGTGGAGCTCTGCTACGGCGTCCCTCATAATCATAACGTGGTTTCAGCACGTAAAACCCCATATATTCTCACTGTTAACAAGCGTAGCTTTCGCACAGAGAGAGAAAGACTGCAAACGCACGTAGGTGTTAAAAAAAAAAAAAAAACGGGCCAACTCACGACGTGGATGAACTCAAGACGATGAACTCAAAACGAACTCAATACTTCGTCGGCACGGCGTCATTAGCCAGAGCCGCCTTTCGTGATGTGCTCACAAGAACGTGCCCTTTGTACACTGCTTCCCACGTCTTCGTTATGTACCTCGCCTCGAAGTGCTTCTCGCACACGTAATCAGTCGACTGCAGCACGCGGTCCTTGCGCGGAATCGCATGGCGCCAAACATTCAGGCGTTCCGCATCTCAGGGTGCAGAAAAATCGACTTTTCAGTGCAGGTCTTGTACACAGAGTTGCACCGCGGCACAAAACACTTTTTGCCCATTTCACGGCTTTCTCACTCGAATAGCATGACCTGCCATCGCACAAAAAGAATTAAACGAGGAAGCAATGTGGCGACAACTGCTTCGTCACCGTGGCTTGGTCGGAAGAGAGGCCGGCGCGCGCCGCTGTGAGCCTCTTGACTGCTCCTGCCACCTCGCGGCGTGACGGCGCGGAGGAACCGAAGTTCGACGCAGCGAGCGCACGGCGCCGGTGCTGCGTCGTTCCACCTGTACTTCTAACACCGTGGTCCAGTACGCCCTTCCGTCTTATGTCCAGCGTGCGTACACCCGGCCTCTTGTACGAGGCGACATGGCGAGCCATTAGTGACGGCAGAGACCTGCGCTGGTGCCGTTTTGGAACACTTCTACGGCCGTGAAGAGAGACTCCGTCCACACTACCCGTGTGCGTCTCGTTATGTGCGTGGTGTTTCAATGAACGGTTATCCTCCATTGCTGCCTGTTCCTACTGGTTTCGTCGCGTCCTTCACCTTCGCTTGCCGCTAGATTTTGGTTTGCTTCCTGTTAGGACGTCTTTCTTTCTTTCTTTCTTTCTTTCTTTCTTTCTTTCTTTCTTTCTTTCTTTCTTTCTTTCTTTCTTTCTTTCTTTCTTTCTTTCTTTCTTTCTTTCTTTCTTTGTTGCAAGCGCTTGACGTGGAATCACACACGCACAAGTTAGCATGCTGCTGCTTTGGTCGCCATCTCTCCCTCACTCCGAGGCAGGCTCACTTGGCCTCCCTCTCTCATTTCCTTGACGAGGCCCGTTCGATGATTGCAGCGAGCATCGTGCGTGTTTACGCTTCGACGAAGCTATAGCGTCGCGTAGTGTGCTACCCGCGCGAGCGCTTTGATGGCTTGGCGCGGGCGACTCATTAGAGCCCGGCGTTTATCTTGTTGTTCTCTTTCATTCAACGAGACTGGAGGCTTTTTCTTCGTTTTTCTGTTCGGTCGGTCTTAACGGGACGCGTCAGCCAGAGCGCTTCGTGTGCAGCTTCGTGGTTGAGTTTTGCTGGACTAGCTTCCGCTGCTGCCGACTTTATGCAGGTGGCTTGACGTGCCTCGGCATGGGGGAAAAAATTGTTTGGTTTTTTATTCTTCTCTTCCGTCTCATTTTGCGCGGTAGCTTGATATGCATCTGGACAGGTCTCGTGCAGAGATGATTGGATGAAGACATTTGCATCCGGTACCTACCACCCGGGCATCACGAAAGGGGCTAGGAGGTAACTTGAAATTGCGGCGTTCGTCCTATGCACTACCCTATTTCTCGCGCCCCGCATTGAATGGAACTTCCGATCTCTAGCAGAACAGGAATCGTTGAGGCTGTATGTTCGACGGTGGGGCCTCATCGGCCCTGTTTCGGACAGTGTTGGCCCTAAGTTAAGGCACGCTTTTGCTGCGTTGTACTTAAAATAGATGGTCCCTTTGTAAGCTGTGGCCTTCAACCTGCGATGCCTTTTTCCTTCTTTCGTGTTTCTATTGTCGCGAGTATTATACAAACGCCTTGGCTGCAGCGCTTATCGGCTAACGAGTGCTTAGACTTGCATATATTGTGCTGCCCCGTGTTTGTGTGTACGTGCCATGCCTTCACTTGGGTGTCTCGCATTTATTTGCATGTATTCTACCTGCCGTTGCGTAGCTGCTCTAACTTCCTCCAATACGAAGCAGTCTCTGCGAAATAACGCCTTCGTTTTCTAAAGCCTGTTTCACATGCAGCGATTTTGCTCCAAGAGCGGAGCGGCTGCCGTCGCGGAAGCCTTAAGCCTGTTTCACATGCAGCGATTTTGCTCCAAGAGCGGAGCGGCTGCCGTCGCGGAAGCCCAAAAACAGGTTTTTTCGAGCGACCAGTGGACGCGCGATCGAGATCGCCAGAGTTGGAAAAATTCGCGAGCGGCAGAGCGGCTGCCCAAGGTCAACCAATGGGGGAGCAGTGACGCGGGGAGCACGTGACCGTAGGGATGGAGACGAGAGCAGCCGCGCGCGCCGGGAGGAACTCGCTCCGACTCGGTTTCCTAGCAGACGACATTCGCTGCAACGAGCTGGCAGTGTAGAAAACGCCGTTCTTTTCCTTTTGTTGTTCTTTACTGCGCTTCCATCAAAGCAGACAAATCGTTTGCACGTGTCATTTTGTTCTTTTGTATTTTATCGAATCGTGACACCAACATAGGTCCGGACAGGGGGAACCTACGACACTCCGCACTTGTTCGCAGTAGACGTTTCAGTTTTTTTTTTTACTACTCGGGTGCAGCACGTTCGAACAGTTTACTGTTTTCTTTTCCTTTTTTTTTTTTTAGTGGTCACGTACCCCGAAGACGACAAATGCCGCCGCCTCTTTACTGCAGAATGCCCATAGGCAAAAAAAAAAAAAAAAAGAGAGACGAGCTCCTTCACAAACCCACAATGTCGTCGACTGGGCCGCTTGCATCCGGTTGCCGGCCCATACGGCGCACCAGCGCCTTGCGGCATTCGAGAGCAAAAGCCAGCGAAAGCCCTGTGAAAGCTTAAAACCCCCAAAACAAATTCTTTCTTTCGCTTTTCCATGGCCAAGTGTATGGGCGTGCAACATGACTTGCGTGGTAAAAAAGAAAGCTGGAACAGAAATAAACGTGACTACTGAAGTTGTTTAATTGCACTCTGATACACTGCACATTTTCATCATTCAAGGTTTAGGCGCGTGAAATTCGATCACCGAAGTAGAAGGCTCGTGAAACTTGCAACCCAAGCGCACCAAAACAAGCGAGCCCGGAGAAAGGAAACCCGCGGATAACGGGCGCTTCCCACAACCATCACTGCGCATCGCAGAGGCGCGCGCCGCGCAAGAGCGGTGCATGTGAAACGAAGCCGCGTCCGAGCGTCCTGCTGCCGCTCGATCGCTGCGGGCCCCGCCGCTTGGTCGCTCGCATGTGAAAAGCCTGTTTCACATGCGAGCGACCGAGCGGCGGGGCCCGCAGCGATCGAGCGGCAGCAGGACGCTCGGACGCGGCTTCGTTTCACATGCACCGCTCTTGCGCGGCGCGCGCCTCTGCGATGCGCAGTGATGGTTGTGGGAAGCGCCCGTTATCCGCGGGTTTCCTTTCTCCGGGCTCGCTTGTTTTGGTGCGCTTGGGTTGCAAGTTTCACGAGCCTTCTACTTCGGTGATCAAATTTCACGCGCCTAAACCTTGAATGATGAAAATGTGCAGTGTATCAGAGTGCAATTAAACAACTTCAGTAGTCACGTTTATTTCTGTTCCAGCTTTCTTTTTTTACCACGCAAGTCATGTTGCACGCCCATACACTTGGCCATGGAAAAGCGAAAGAAAGAATTTGTTTTGGGGGTTTTAAGCTTTCACAGGGCTTTCGGTGGCTTTTGCTCTCGAATGCCGCAAGGCGCTGGTGCGCCGTATGGGCCGGCAACCGGATGCAAGCGGCCCAGTCGACGACATTGTGGGTTTGTGAAGGAGCTCGTCTCTTTTTTTTTTTTTTTGCCTATGGGCATTCTGCAGTAAAGTGGCGGCGGCATTTGTCGTCTTCGGGGTACGTGACCACTAAAAAAAAAAAAGGAAAAGAAAACAGTAAACTGTTCGAACGTGCTGCACCAAAGTAGTAAAAAAAAAAAACTGAAACGTCTACTGCGAACAAGTGCGGAGTGTCGTAGGTTCCCCCTGTGCGGACCTATGTTGGTGTCACGATTCGATAAAAATACAAAAGAACAAAATGACACGTGCAAACGATTTGTCTGCTTTGATGGAAGCGCAGTAAAGAACAACAAAAGGAAAAGAACGGCGTTTTCTACACTGCCAGCTCGTTGCAGCGAATGTCGTCTGCTAGCAAACCGAGTCGGAGCGAGTTCCTCCCGGCGCGCGCGGCTGCTCTCGACTCCATCCCTACGGTCACGTGCTCCCCGCGTCACTGCTCCCCCATTGGTTGACCTTGGGCAGCCGCTCTGCCGCTCGCGAATTTTTCCAACTCCGGCGATCTCTATCGCGCGTCCACTGGTCGCTCGAAAAAACCTGTTTTTGGGCTTCCGCGACGGCAGCCGCTCCGCTCTTGGAGCAAAATCGCTGCATGTGAAACAGGCTAAACAGGCTTTAGAGCGACCAGTGGACGCGCGATCGAGTTCGCCGGAGTTGGAAAAATTCGCGAGCGGCAGAGCGGCTGCCCAAGGTCAACCAATGGGGGAGCAGTGACGCGGGGAGCACGTGACCGTAGGGATGGAGACGAGAGCAGCCGCGCGCGCCGGGAGGAACTCGCTCCGACTCGGTTTCCTAGCAGACGACATTCGCTGCAACGAGCTGGCAGTGTAGAAAACGCCGTTCTTTTCCTTTTGTTGTCCTTTACTGCGCTTCCATCAAAGCAGACAAATCGTTTGCACATGTCATTTTGTTCTTTTGTATTTTTATCGAATCGTGACACCAACATAGGTCCGGACAGGGGGAACCTACGACACTCCGCACTTGTTCGCAGTAGACGTTTCAGTTTTTTTTTTTACTACTCTGGTGCAGCACGTTCGAACAGTTTACTGTTTTCTTTTCCTTTTTTTTTAGTGGTCACGTACCCCGAAGACGACAAATGCCGCCGCCTCTTTACTGCAGAATGCCCATAGGCAAAAAAAAAAAAAAAAAAAAAAGAGACGAGCTCCTTCACAAACCCACAATGTCGTCGACTGGGCCGCTTGCATCCGCTTGCCGGCCCATACGGCGCACCAACGCCTTGCGGCATTCGAGAGCAAAGGTCACCGAAAGCCCTGTGAAAGCTTAAAACCCCAAGAACAAATTCTTTCTTTTGCTTTTTCATGGCCAAACCGCATGTGAGTGCAACATGACTTGCGCGGTAAAAAAAGAAAGCTGGAACAGAAATAAACGTGACTACTGAAGTTATTTAATTGCACTCAAACTGCACATTTTCATCATTCAAGGTTTAGGCGCGTGAAAATCGATCACCGAAGTAGAAGGCTGGTGAAACTTGCAACCCAAGCGCACCAAAGCAAGCGAGCCCGGAGAAAGGAAACCCGCGGATAACGGGCGCTTCCCACGACCATCACTGCGCATCGCAGAGGCGCGCGTCGCGCAAAAGCGGTGCATGTGAAACGAAGCCGCGTCCGAGCGTCTTGCTGCCGCTCGATCGCCGCGGGCCCCGCCGCTCGGTCGCTCGCATGTGAAACAGGCTTAAGGCGACCAACGTTTGCGGCGCCGCATTTACGCTCGCGACCAAAACATACTACGTCGCTTACTCGGAGCACGAATGTATAACCCCAGCAATTATTATTAGAATGCGGTTGGACAAGGTCAAGGAGGATATATCACTTTAAATACACCGTGGTAGTAGGCCCTGCCGAAGAGTAGTTCGAGTGAAGCGATTTTTTGAGTAAAGCGATTTTGGCATAACGAATCCGGTATGTATTTTTGCCTTCGCATTAAACTGTTTCTGATTAGCAGCCCGGCCTTGTCCTGTGCCTGCACTGCGCACGAGGCTTCTGCGGCCTCTCAACGTGCTGGCGTTACGTGCTTCTCGGTGCGGTGTGACTAGACCTCACGAAAACAACACGGCGACTGAACCGCCGCAAGCAGGCACGCGCCATGGTTTTTCTCCCTGCATTTGGCGCCCGCGGCTCCTGCGAAAGCGGATGTTTGCTGAAATCGGCCAGGTGCGGGGGAAGCCAAAGCCAAGCATGCACCTTCTTTGTGTGCTTGCCTATACGCCCGCCATGCAGGAAGATTTCACTTTCCGAGCTAGGAAGCCCGCAACGTTTATATATACTATATACAATTT
Source organism: Rhipicephalus sanguineus (assembly GCF_013339695.2). Lineage (NCBI taxonomy): Eukaryota > Metazoa > Arthropoda > Arachnida > Ixodida > Ixodidae > Rhipicephalus > Rhipicephalus sanguineus. The sequence continues at coordinate 21,087 of NW_023615383.1, forward strand.
CTACGTGAGGTCGGAAAAAAACTGAAGGGGCTCTTTCTTCTTTCTCGTTCTCAACTGCAGCGTCTCTGCACCCACTTGGCTGCCTTGTTTTTAAGTTGTATTGAATGTTACCTAAGAAATGGCAGCGAGATGTATTCATCCGGGACATAAAGTTTGAAGAGAAATGCCACACTGTACGTTCAACTCCTGCTCGTCATTGTACTCTCTAATGCACTCCTTCACAGCGACCAAAAGTTCTGATCTGGGGATGGCATAAAATAGATCTTCAACATCTAAGCTGAATGCTTGGCGCCCTCCTGGATTATCATAGTCTAAGTAAGGTACTATAAGGCCGCCGAATTAGATGCCAAAAATCCATCTTCTAGTTTGAGTTTTGCGAGCTGCTCTTGAAGGTAGCCCGACACAGCGTATTGCCATGTGCCCTTTTCTGTAGAGACAGCCCGGCAGTGCTTTTAACAGAGGTACGCAACTTACAGGGGTTCAGGTCCTCCAGAAGAGCTAGGGCACTGCTCTTAATCTTGCTGCACTTCACAGGGGCGCGAATGCGCGCGTCATGTCTTTCCCTCGTTTTTGTCAGTTCATATGCTTTAAAAGCGCAGTTCATATGCTTTAAAATGAATGTGAGCCCGACTTGGTGCTCTACTTTTGTATTCCGGTCGCATTGGCTCCACAAAATTTCTTGGAAACTTGGTATGTTCATAGGTCGGCAAAAAAATCGGAGCTCACTCACACTCACTCAACAAATATGTTTTGCTCTGAAAGCTCACTCGGACTCAGACTCACCAATATTTTCCTCAATCGTACTCACTCGGACTCAGACTCACTAAAATTTTCATCAACCCGACTCACTCGGACTCAAGCTCACCAAAATATTACTCACCCGGTCTCAATCAGATCCAGACTGACGGCCAGATCGGAGTCCGAATGAGTCGACTCATGAGTGAGTTTGCCCACCTATGGGTATGCTAAGTCTCTGGCTTCCTGAGAAAACGATGCTCTTCATTTTTATCAACTACGTAGGCCTTAGCAGACGCCGTCAAAATCTATGACGTCACGGTGACTGGTGCGGGAACTTCAAGGTGGCGTTGCCACCCGAACTTTCTCGCAGCAAGCGTGCTGTTTTTGGTAGCGTGAAAGATTAATTTACTGATACGAGAAAAAGCGTTTTTCTGCTCCCCTTTAACTTTAAGAACACAGCAGTAGTTCTGCGCAAGTGGGAGTTATTGCTCATGAAAGGGGAAAAAATGGCCATTTAAGCGTTTGTAGCACGAAATTATAAAGAAAATCCGTATTGATTTATCAGAAAGGTTCTTGTTTGACGAACCCGGGACCAGCGCGAAAAGGCGTTTGCCGCAGGTTGGAATCGCGGACCAGGACGAAGATTCCGTCGACTTTCCTTGACAAGTCCGTGGCAATATTCTTTTACAGCTTCGGGCTGTGAATGGGCGACTGAGAGCTTTCTTCCTTTTCGTGAGCTCCTCGTATTGGACGCATCATGCATGCGGCCAGTACCGGTCAATGTAGACATCGTTCTTTCGTCGTCTCGAAAGGCAGCTCGAACAACTGGCTGCATGCCATGCCTATCGCAGTTCATCGTCTGTATACTGCTTTCTCCTTCTTGTTTGAGTGGTTCCGTCAACACCTACACTGCGCACACACTGCCTCGGGAAGCGGCCGAACCTGGGGTGCGCGGAGGAAGCCGCGAACAAGGCCGCGGCCTTCTTTGCTTTTGTGCCGCGGTTGTGTTTTTGTTTCTTCTCTCCCAGCCTGTCTCCCGAGGAGTGAAAGAAGGCACGTTCTTCTCTGCACCGAGCAGCGACTCTTCTTCCCACCGTGCACACAGTGGTGGCGCCGCAGCCGTCGTTGGCTTCTCGTTTGCGTTAGTTTGTTTACACGCCGCCTTTTACAAATCGCCCGTAATGGCGCCCCCCTGCGCGGGTTATTAGCTGCGCCAGGCTGGCGCCTTCGCATGGCCTGCAACGCCAGTGCGCCTATAGGCAGATCCCTGGAAGCGCAAGGGCACACCGGTCTTTCTCGCTTGAATTCAGGCTTGAGAGAAAGGCAAAAAAGGAAGTCTCTGTGTGTGAGTGCTACCGGAGAGCCTGTTTCTTAGCAGGTCCTTCACGATGGGCATCGATAAAGCAAAAGAGAGCGCGAGAGAAACGAAGAGGGTAAAGCATGGAGCCTAATTGCGGACGTGTGTTGCAGGCTACACTACACTAAGCGGCGGGAAATAATAGACAAAATAAATAGGAATGAAGAGAAGTGAAAATAACAGCGGCACAGTTAGTGATGTCGAAAAAGAACAGCGCAGGTTTATGCGACTGAAGTGCAGGGTTCTTTTGTACCTCTCCGTCTTCGCCACATTTCCCATCCAACGTCGCAGACTCGAAACGCTGCTCAACTTTATGTGCGTGGACGCCTGTGTAGCTAAAGAGCCTATCTCGTATAGCTGTGAGTGGCTTGCAGTCAGTGGCGTTGAGAACACGCAACTGTCATGTTTGCACATGCACGGCGCTGGGGATGCAACGCCTCGCCGTGATCCCATGGGTGTATGCATCGCTGTGAAGTCACTTGCGTCATAACTTGTGTTAGTCCCGAAACACAGAAAACGGCAGGAAGTGGAAGATGGAAGCTGCGATGAAAAAATCCGTAAAACAGGTGGTGGATGCTCGAGCCAACGTTTCGACAAGTGGACTTGTCTTCTTCAAGGCTGGAACACAGGTCATATATGGGCTAGAATTTTCATAGCTTGTAGGAGGCGGCTAGTGAACGACCGCGACGGCTTCTGGCCTAACTTTGTCACAAGGTGTGAGAATGGCAGACTGGGCTTGTTGGTTACACATATTTGAAGTTTTAAGGCGCGAATAAGACACGGACGAAGAATAGGAACACACACACGGAGCGCTCCGTGTGTGTGTTCCTATTCTTCGTCCGTGTCTTATTCGCGCCTTAAAACTTCAAATTTGTCACAAGCTTACCCGCCAGTATTTGCTCGCCATCAGCCGTGACATAACCAAACCCGCAGTTCCTGCACAGTCCGCGCCGAGAAATGGTAACTCGAGTCAAGATGGTAAATGCTTATTCTAAACGGCCATGAAAGAATCTGGTTTATAGCTAAGCGTGGCAGAACTGTCGCGTAATGGGGAAATGGTGATAGATTTTGGAATATTGCGCGTGTCCTAGGAGGCACACAGCCTGCAACTGAGGCGCAGGATCATGTAGAAGGTGGTCACAGGTATACGGGTTCCGGCGCATTTCACGCATTCTCTCTCACAGCGTGTTTCGGATGCTGACAGCTTGAGCTTCTTTTTTCTCTCCTTCCGCATTCCAAAAAGCTTGTGCGGTCAGGTGCGTGTGACGGGCTCCTGGAAAAAGTTGGCACACTTATGTAATGAGCATGTATAGAATGCATACTAGCCCGTCAGGCCACCGACAAAACACAATTACGCAGACAAGCAAGAGCGAACACTCTGCTGCGCACAAAATATAATTCGAGCTCTGCGCGCCCCGCACTTTCAAGGCCACTCCCTTTGTAGTTGCAGGCGCGATTTTCGTTTTTCCTTTCTCCTGCGCACAAACCGTATTTTGGTCTGATTGACTTTCATAACTTCGTATGCTTTCTCTCTCGCCCGGTATTACGCCTGTCGTGTAATGTGATTCTCGCCTTTCATGACGTATCACTTGACACCTCTCACGAAATGACAGAAAACATCAGATCTCACTCGCAGCTATATTAATTGTATGCGCTATTTCCTATATTCAAAGTCGTTACGTGCCGCTTAGACCATAAACAAGTCTTTTTGACATGTTCAATACAGCTTATGGTCGTCACAGAAACAATTGCGAGAGCGACAATTTCTTCCAAGTTAATTTATACCACAACATGACTGTGCTGTTTTTGCTATTGCTTTGTTGAGCGTACGAATCGTGTATTTCCAACATGGCCGCGTTTCCTTCTCTTCCGCAGCATCGCTACGCCGCAGCCGTTCGGACGGTGGCGGCGACACGTCCTCAGACGAAGAGGAGTACGACGAGGTGTCCGGTGCCACGCTAGCCGACGGCGTCTCTTCGCGGGCCATGGCGAACGGCGTGTGCCGACGCAACGCCAGCGACGTCGAAGACGACGACGACGATGAAGACGATGACGAGGACGACGAGGAAGTGCGCGACCTGACGTGGAGCGGCCGCGTCGGCGGAGGAGTGGGCGTCGGCGAGGGCGTTATGAACGGCGTGCACGGTTCGGCGTCGTCGGCCGCATCCTCCGCGAGATCGTCGTCCCAGCGGTCTTCGTCGTCCTCGTCGACCGCGGTGGTGCCGCCGACGCCCGTCGAGTTCCGCGCCTCGCCGCCGCTGCACGTGCACCGGCCGTACAACGGCTCCCCGCCGCCCAAGGTGTTCCACGCGGCGCCGGGCGTGGTGGGTGGCACGTCCTCTTCTTCTTCGACGTCCTCCTCGTCCACGTCGTCGGGCCCCACGACGCTCACGCTGTCCGCTTCCGCGCACATCCCGGCCTTCGAAGTGTGCGCAGTGAGCCCTCGCAAGCGCCACCGGCAGGACCGGGGCGGAGGGGGCACCGCGTTCGGAGTCTTCTCTCTCGTCGACGGCGGACCCGTCCAGCGGCCCTGCCTGGACTTCGAGAAGATGCAGCAGGTCAGTGGTACTGTACGTCATTAGTGATAAGAGGGCGCTCTCGTGGCACAGGATGGTTTCGGAATTTATTTAGCTACGTACGGCCGAACCTTCATCGCCGGGGCGGCCCCACGGGAGATGTATCAGAGCATTCATAGAAAGGTTATTAGAAGACTGCCATAGTCCGAGACCCGAAACGATTGATTTATTGATTGATTGAATGGGAACCCTCGCTTAGCACCAGTTGACACTGTAAAATGATAAAGGTGATACGGAATCATGTGGAGGTATACAAGAAATTTATATCTATAGTCTCAGAAGTGGGCTTGATTGATCCTAAGCGTGCGGTTACCGAAGGAAGTTGTCCGATTAGTTGCGATTAGACGACGCCTCTTTGGTACGGCCTTCTTCTTGAGTGCACCGAACCAGCGCATCATTGCGCCATTGTATACCGACCTCGAAGGGATCCTTAAGTTCGTCCCCTTCCTGAACGTTGCGACTTGGCTTTGCCTGACGGTTCGTAAGCGGTTTAGCCGGTAGCTGTCATATCACATGCCTCTGTAGTGCCTTCCACTTGCGGCGTCGGGGATGCATCTTGTAAGGTCACTGACGGGGTGTACTTTTCTCGTAACGGCATTAATTAGCCGTTCTGTCTCGCAGCGATACTATGCCTGGTTTTTGTCGCCATCACACACGGTCTTTGTCCTCGGAATGCGTACAGCTCCTTTCGCCTTTTATCGCTTCCATCTCGCAAACATTCTCGTTGCGGCGGCGGTTCGTCACGCATTACCTTCGCTCCGTTCCTTCAGTATATGTGCTTGCTCCCGTTGCCGGGTCACTGAGTACACAAGACCTCTCGGTTTCCACACTGTCGGTACGTTGCCCAACGCCGCTTACCTCCCGCACATTATGCGTGCCTTGTGCTCGCCGAAGCATAATATTACTGACCCTGAAAGGGCGCGCATAAAGTGTTGCGCGCCCCATTGTAACAGCTCCTCTTTTTCATCTATGCGCTCTTGTTTGCCCCCCCTGCCCCCTTTCCTTGAATGCGTGGTCACGTGGCGCAATGTTCCGCTTCAACGGCGAATGCCTCCTTTTTTTTTTTTCTGGCTGTCGCTATACTCACTATATTCAGAGCCTCCATCGCGTGAACTCTACTGCTACATACCACCATAGCGTCCAGCTTGCGCAGCGTTAGAGGGGCTTTCACCTGCATCGCCATTTTGGCTCGTCAATATTCATTTTTGTTTAATTTTACGGGACGAGCTCCGGCTCGCGCTTCAGTTCCCGCGAACTGCGTAATTCTGGAAAGGTTTTTGAATAGAAGGCTCGTCGTGGCTTACCTGCATGCGGCGGGTTTGTTTGTTGAGCGCCTCAAAGGATTATTCGCCACCCTGCACATGAATGACAGGTCGCTAGGCCGGTCGGCTGCGTGGTCTGGGCATGGTAGGCGGTAATATTATAGAGGGATGCAGAGTATTGTGGACTTAATCTGCAGAAAAAGAAAAACATGACTGGGTATGTGGCGAAAGGTTACGCCGCATATTTTTGTATATGTTACGTCACTGAACACATAAAAGCCACGGCCTTGTCACTCGCTGTATGTCTCTTGCATTGTCGCTCAGGGCAACTTCTCGTGTAAATTGTTCAGAATAAAGAGGAAGAAAAAAATCACAGCATATTCACGGAGTGAATGATGATGAGTGGGCGAAGCTGCGGAGGTTCATCGGTAAACCGTGAATCTTCCGTGAATTCTGCCCAGTACATCATCACCGACGTGAGACCGGGCGCGTTTATACTAAAGGTTCGATGAGAGTTATGACGACTTGCAGCTCACTTTAATTTGACATGTACGCTGTGAATTTTCATTGTTTACAAAACCATTGCTTTAGAAAACTTCTGGCGTCTTTCGTTAAGCAGCTGGCGTCTTTTCGTTTTGCTTTAGAAACATCTGGCGTTCTTTCGTTTTGCTTTTACAAAGCATCTGGCGTCTTTCGTTGGTTTATTTCATCAATCAACGGCGTTTTGAACAAAATTTTTATTGTTTAATCACACACAGGAGAAATCTCACCAGGCACTACCTTGGAGGTAAAGAATGGCTGCTAATGGGAATGAGAGACAGAAGAAGTCGGCTTTTAGCTACCGCTGCGAATTTTTTATTGTTCAACAACTCACAGGAAAAATCTCCCACCGGCACCACCTTGGAGGTCAAAGCGTAAGACTGGTTACGCACTACGACTACGACTACGAGGGACGAACGGGTGCCGCCTTAAGGAGCTTCGCCCCTAAAAAAGGAAACTAGTGAACAGTGGACTAAACTCGTCAGGCAGGCCAGGCTGGGGGAAATGAAATAAGCGTCCACCTAATACTTGAACGAGCGAAGTAATCGCGCATGCTGCTCAATTTCAGTTCGTTCCCTCTCAAACGCTATAGGCGTGTGGTTGTCTTGTTGCGACCGTACGTCTTCTTAAAAGTCGTTATCATTTACTTACTTAGCGCTTGTTTTTGTTGTTATTCAGTACAAAGGAACAATAAAGCGAATCCATCCTGGATGAGGTACATTTAATTTAAGACCGTGAAAGCTAGTCGAGTGTTCCAACTACAACAGTTTTTGCGTTAGTGTCGGAAAATACTAAGCTACGCGATTCTCACTATTCTGCCAGCATCACTACCGCCAGAGCCAGAGTCGAGAGCGACGAGCTGCTCTTGCAGTGACGTCATACGTGACGTCTTGCTCAGGTCACGTGACTTGATCCCGCAGGGGTCTGGAGTATAGTGTACTAGAACAATTTCCTAGTGACGCGTCCGGGAAGGAGCGCGCGTGCCCGTTTGTGTAGACGCCACCAGGTGCCGCCGCTGACTAATAACGAACAGACGCTGACTAATAACGCTGAGAAACGAACAGACAGCATTTTATTACGACTCTTGATGCACGGAAGGTTCTTTTTTTATTGCTGCTAGTTTGATTATTAGTGATTAATTGTAGGCAGACTCTCATGCGTCATCGGGATCATTTTGAAAATGTGCCGCTCGTGGCGCTCATCGTGTGATACATTTAGCTTAATTTCTCGGTAAGTAGGGCACTGCTGCTGATAGCATTGCCATTTTGGACGTTGTCATAAATTGACCTTTCACTCTGACATAAATTGTTATTTGCCTTTAGTGTCCCTTTAAAGAACATCAGATGGTCAAAATTTCCTGAGCCCTGCACTACGGCGTCCCTCATAATTGTGTCTTGGTTTTGGGACCTCAGCAATTATGATTATATTAATTTCATCCCCTTCGAGCAGTCCGTCCTGATGTGCCCCGCGACCGGCCGATCACCGTCGCAGCGCGCATTGCCGTCTTTTCGGCTAATTGCAATCGCGTATTGGGATTTCTCTCTCTCTCTCTCCCCTCTGCGTTTCCCTCCTCATCTCGCTAATCTGTTCTGCGCCTCTCTCTCGCGACGTATTTCGTGATGCAGCACCGTCTCTCTGATCTTTCCCTCTTTCCTTGCCCTCGGCAGGTTTGTTAATTTTCCGCCGAGGCTTCCGGCGGCTATCTCGCCGCCCGGCTTCGTCGAACACTTCTTTTGCCAAACATTGAATCTGTTCGCTATCTGTAACCGTTTTCGTTTTAATCGGTTGATTTTTCTCTTCGGCGAGGTTTGCTGTTCCTGTACCTCTCTCCTGGTGTGCCCGCTTGATGTGCTGCCACGACATTTTGTCGCTTCGTTTTCCTCCTCACCCGCTGACGGCTCCCTCCCCCATCACATACCCTCACTGCAGCTACCGCCGTAGTCATTGTCGCGGCCGCAGGATAACGTTCGTGAGTTCGTGCCGGATCTTCTGGCAGCCATTAGCCTTTCCGGCCACGCTCTTCTAATTTTTCTTTTACTTCTGCCGTCTCTCGCTCTCTCTGAGCCCGCATCGACGACTTTGGTGCGTCCGTGCAGCCAGCTTTGTTTTGAAGTTTTGAACGCTTCTTTATTTTCTTTCTCGGTGCGACTGGCGCTTATCGCGCTGATGGCCCTTTCCTCGTCGACGACATCGATGCGGAGGTTTCCTCTACTTTCGCTTTTGTAGCCGCTTCGCTCCGTGCCAAGGACGATCGTTTATCTCGTCTCGCGTGTTTTCTTTCTTGTGTCTCTCCCGTTTCTATCTATCTTTCTTTCGCGGTGTAATGGCGACGCGTCCGTTATCCTGTCGAGCACCGCCGATTAGCGACATGTTTCCGCTACACCATCCCTCTGTCCTTTAATGCACTGCAGACTACGACCACTTGGCTTTGGATGACGTCGACCTATCGCGACGGAGCGGTACGCTTCCCTCGAACGCGCTCGCCCACTGATACCTTGCCACAGGAACTACGGGGAACTAAAACTAAGTACGGAGTCGATCTTTATATTGAAGCAGGGGAGGAGCTTGATGTGGGTGAGTTGGTGTAACATTTAATGAATACGGAGCGCAAAAAACACGAGAACCAGAAAAAAAAAAAAAAAACACCACCTAGAGCAGGCAAGCGCAAACTATCCACTGAATTTTATTTGAAGACGCATGAATACTTATTCATGAAAACAAAAACGATATCACCATCGTGATGTCATAGAGCCTCCAACGCTACATAAAGGACATAACGCGCTTTTTATGTCGCTTTACAGGCATTATGATGGTGATATGGGTTTTTATCCATGTATAAGTATTCATGTTTCTGCAAATAAAATTCAGTTGATAGTTAGCGCTTGTCTGTTGTTTCCTTGTGGCCCTCATGTTTTTTGCGCAGCGTATGTGTATATTGGCGGGTATGTGCTTGTCCTGATATATATATATATATATATATATATATATACAGGGTGTCCCAGCTATCTTTAGCCAAGGGTTAAAAAATACAATATTAGAGGCAGGCGAGTGAAATGACTTGCAAATTGCTGACAGCCATCTTGCGCACTACAGACAATTTTTTGTTTTGTAATTAACTAATTTGTTAATTAGGTCGATTTAACTAAATTGCTAAATATTGACTTTAGGCAAGAAATGCTGCTTGCAAAGTTCGAGAGCGCCCTCAGAAACCCCAATCGCATCATTTGCGATAAAGAAAGTCTCACGTATACCATTTTTTCCAAGCTTCAAAGAAAGCCCGCGAAATACAAAAAGAAGCACGTGACTAGCGCGCTCGCGCGCCGCAAGAATGCTGCCCTCAGCCGTGGTTTGAGCGAACGAAATCAGCTGCGGCCGCGACTCGGCGTCTCCGTTGCAGCGATAGGCCGATAAGTTAAAGGTGGTTTCTTGGCTCGCGCTCGCTACAACTTGCACCGTCACGCGCGCAGCTGGCTGGCAACGGGCCAAGAAACCACCGCCCACTTATAGGCCTACCGCTGCAACGGAGCCGGCGAGTCCCGGCCGCAGGTGACGTATATATATATATATATATATATATATATATATATATATATATGATTTGTGTTCAAGGCTTTATATCCCGCTACGCCGAAACTCGTGGTTATTTGTCAGCGCCCTGTCTTGTCGCTCCTCTTGTGTGTCCCATTCTAGCGCGGTTCTCGAATTTCAGTATGTACCAAGAAGCCCGCATTAGCACCCTTTTCCAGTTTCACAGATAAGCGTGGTGAGTTCGACCGATGGTATGGATACCGAGAGATCGAGATTTCAGCCGAATGCGGCAAGCGGTTAGGCGGAGCGACAAAGTGGGAAAAAAAAATACAGGCATAAAATGGAATGAGCTCGCGCAGGACAGGGTTGGTTGGAAATTATTGGTAGAGGTTTTCGTCCTGCAGAGGACATTAGATGTCATCATCGTCATTCCCTTAAACGCATCTGCTTGGGGTACTACGTAAGAGGGGAGTTACATATTCAGAATTCGCGCGACGATCGGTTAACGTGAGTGGAAATAAACATACGCGAGCAATCATTCATTGATTTAAAAAAAAATAAAGAACAGTTGAACCAAGGAAAGAAATAGCATACAGATTGTTAATGTTGTGCTGATTGAAGATGTTGATGATGTGATGAAGGGGTTAAAAAATTCTTAGTACGTATATGGTAGTCTTTCGCGGCACACGCACGGAGCCGATGCGACGGATTCTCTAGAGCCAGACACGCAATCGTCGACCTCTGCATGGCTTCGAGTTGGGCAAGCACAAAACGGTGTAGGCACCCCCCCCACTTTCATCTGTACGTGTCTGCTCTCTGCATCTTTCCATCCTGGCTGGAAGTGATTTACGATTGTCGCAAGCGACGGGCGACATCTTTTATTTCTTATTTTCATTCCCGCACGCGACTGCTGCAAGCCGACTGTCACTGCTTGCGTCGACGACGAAGGCGCGCCGGAGCGCCAAACACCGCGTTTTCTCGCGTATGGCTCGCATGCAGGGGCTGAACATTTTCGACTACCCACCTCGCGCGAGTTCACAGCCGCGTGGTAAATTATGAGGAGAACTTAGTGCTAGAGGTAATTAGAAGGAGAGTTAGTTACGGAGAAGTTAGTACAGGATAACAGCCGGCGCTTACCATTTTGAAGAAGTAATAACTCCCTACGCAACATTTTTTGTGGAAGCCGTGGAAGTTGAGCATGAAAGACATCGGAAGTACATGGGCGGTGAGAAAAAAAAATTGCTGCGCTTCCAGATAGCTTTTCATTTAAATGCATTGTCGATATACCATTCCTGATCTACGTCTAAAAAAACACAAAGCTGTCTCGTCGTTCTCGCATTGCGCCTTCATTCTTCGTTTTCCTTGATGAAGGGATCTGACGTGCTAAGTCACTGCTGGGGCTGTCTACCACCTCGGCTTCTTTAACGTGTCACTAAATCCAGGGGGAGGGGCGTTCTCGCAATTTACCGTAATATCAATCCTGTCTCCACAGCCGGTCTCGAACCCGTAACCTTGTACTCAGCACAAGAAGCCACAGCGCCCCCCCCCCTCCCCTCTTATACTCGTGTTAATATTTCCTCCCAGAAGAATTATATATATATATATATATATATATATATATATAATATGCACACACGGCAGGAAAGAAGTAATCGACCTATACATGGATGGGTACGGTATGCGTGTATCGCTCGCCGAGTGCGGCGTCACGACGCGCCCGCTGGGTTGCTGGCGATGCGGAAGTCGTTATATGCCATATACCAGGTCTTCGCCTGCGATATGTTTTTTTTTTTTTTAATCTGTTTCATCTCCGTCTTTTATGGCCACGCCGTTTACGCTCTGCGAGAGCTTTCCTTCACCGTTGGGCATGCCGCAGCAACGTCGTTGATACAAAAAGGACAGTGAGTCACGCTCAGGTGTTGCAAGCGCCTCGGTACAGAATCATTCATGATCAGTGTCAGTCAGGGCTGAGATAACGTTTTAATTAACAAGTGACACTACGACAATGATCCCTGCTATTCAACGCATAGTTTACGATTATTCTGCTGTTATCTAATGGGGAGAGTGGAAATGTCCGGCCGACCAGATCGACAGATACGAACTTGCGCGGCGCTGCCTTGAGTAAGTGCATTTTCCTCGTGATGTGCCCTCCGAGACGGCAGTCGTGACGTTTCAGAAGCGCTGACTGGTGACCATGTCTAATGCGCTGGTGGCCCGATTCTTTTCTCGGCGTTGGCAACAGCGTACATTGTACAAGGACAGACTGGCGGGCTATGTTGTACGGCGCAAATGAACAGACCATAGTCGTCCATGTGTGTCCATTTACGGTGTACAACAAAGTTATAATTGTGACTCTCGAAAACTTTCGTTCGCGTGTCTTTCGTGCAAAAGGTTGTCGACAGAACAGAATTGCATTGTGGGCCGTAATCGACAGTGTGTACATAGGAACACCTCTCTCAATGTAGGAAGCGTATTTCAGAGGCTTCTGTTACGCATGTTATTTCCCATCACCTGACCGTCATACCAATAATTTCAGCGTTGGACCCTTTCGTGTGTGCGCTCTTAGTGCATGCCAGGCAACCAATTTGGTACAGAGTGTGGAGTGCCGTCTTTGCCCCTTACGCCCCTCGGTGGCCCGTCGTGTCGCGTCAGACGGAATGTGTCGCCTCTCAGGTGGCAGCCAGATGTCTTCGCGGCACCCGACTCTGACCTCGCTTCTCTCTTCCTCCCGAAGCTTTCGTGTCTGAGGGGTCGCCCTGTCCCTAGCAACTCTCGCGTCTCTCGGGAGCAGATGGACCACACACTGGTGCAGCATGTCTTCGGTTTCCCGGTCGGTTCGGCCTTTCTGTAATTAAGTCTACGGTAAAAGCGACATGTTTGTCCCGTCTACGTTCCCGAAAGCGGGTGCGCGTCTCTGAGAAGGAAGGACATTTTGGCTCATACAAGGGCTACTAGCCCGCCACAGTGGTCTAGTGGCGCCACGGCTGACCCGAAGGTCACGGGATCGAATCTCGTGCCGCCGCGGCCACCTTTCGATGGAGGCGAAATGCTAGAGGCCCGTGTACTTAGATTTAGGTACACGTTACAGGACCCCAGGTGGTCGAAATTTCTGGGGGCCAATAAAGCTTACCATACCATACCATATCACTGCGGCGTCCCTCATAATCCTATCGTAGTTTGGGGACGTAGAACCCTATTATTATTATTATTATTATTATTATTATTATTATTATTATTATTATTATTATTATTATTATTATTATTATTATTATTGACCAGGGCTACTGATTATTTACGGAATGAGCAGCCACAGAAATGAATAATATCGGGATCGAGCCCTCGATTGCTCGTCCTGAAAACGCTTGGAAAGTGCAACCAACGTATAATAATCAAAGCTATCGATTCCGTTAGTTATTATGGATTTGTATCGTAGGGTTTGTTGTTCACTTATACACGTGTAGTGCGATTGGCGGTCGTGTTTTCAGGGTTTCCTGCGCGTTTATCCGCGAAGCTAAAAATGAACGTTCGTTCTGAAGTCGGCGCTTTTGTCTGTCGGCCTCAGCTACCCTGTATAGGATATGGCTGATTACCGACTTTTATACTCCGCTGTCACATCAGGCTACCAGTTCTGCATTGAGCCGGCTATTCGAAGGGCGTTGGAGACGGATCGTCGTGTGAGGGACGCATTGGGCTCTTACTGGTTGCTAATTAAAGCTAGTCGTAGGTTTTTCGTCCATTTAATGAGACCCTATCTTTCAACCGAAGAAAGGAGCACGAATGAAGGTGTCCACGCCTCCTGTGCGCTGCTCGCCTCATTATAGTGCACTCTTGTGACTGAGAGGTTCTCGAAATGCCATAGATCCTCGAAGGAAGGAACAGGAGAGAGATAGAGGAAAGGCAGGTATGTTAACCAGTCTACAAAACTAGTACGTTACCCTACACTCTAAGCCGAAAAGGACTAAAATGGGGTATGGCATTGGTCCTTCAGGGGACTAAATGGGCTGCCACAGATTTTGAACCATTTTTGGACCAACTGCGGGAGTAACTACAGGGGTTCAACTTTTACTCTCTAGCACTTACTCCAGGTGGTTTAAACGTTGGTCCTCGTAGAATGCTCCAGAGGGACTAACAGTTGAACCGCCTGGTCTAACCGAGAAAAAAAAATGGCGATTCTTCGCTATGTCGGCGTAATTCTTGGTATTTCTAACTGAATCAGCATTGAATAATGCATTATTTGCGGCACGTGCACAAACATACAACCACACACACAACCATTGCAATCTAAACACCACACATACCTACCGCCCGCGCTACACAGCTGAAAACCAACCATCGGCTATATATAGGCACAGTATCTTGACCTCCCATGTGGTGCTGGTGGCAGACTTCTATTCGAAGTAATAAAACAATAAACATTCGCAGCGTAAGTGTAAACTTTCGTGGGCTCAATGGTAGCACCGCAACACACCGATCTTTTAATATGAACCCCCCGGATGTTTAACCCCCCTTTCAGTCAGCGAATTCAAATTATCAGCTGGTAGTCTATTATCAGCTGGTACTTAATTCGAATTATCAGCTGGTACTGGTAAGTCGGTAAAATGCACTTATGCACACACAAGCATAGAAGCGGCGCTTATGCAGGAACGCCGGCGAAGCAGTGAGGCGCCCCGCTGATGCCGGCTTCCTGCCGACAACGTCGCTAGGCCTTTACGAGGAGCACGGCTATGAGTTAAACGACCGCTGGCGATCACAACATGCGTCTCCTGTGCAATTTTCGTCGTCGTTATTTCACATACAAACGAAAAATAGATGTCCGCTGCAGGGGCGTAGCCACGTTAGGGCACACCGGGCCCGTGCCCCCCCCCGAAATTTTTTTTTGCCATAGTATACAGAGCAGAAAATGACACTCGACCACATCTGCCTGCTCGTCCCCACTACAGATCAAGGAGGTGCCCCCCCCCCCCCCCGAAAAAAATTTCTGCCTACGCCCCTGGTCCGCTGTCGGCGGCGTCTTACAGGCTGATGTAGATGTATGTAACCTACAACGACGAGACGGCGCGCAGGCACGGTTCTTTCACCGTGCTCGTAAATCGCTCGCTGTACACCGCCGGCCGCACGTTGATTTGTATCGGCGCTCGCCTTCACGCTAGATGTTTGACAACAGTTGTCGCATGGAGAGAAAGACACAGATTGAACTGTACTTTATTCCAGAAGACATCATTCTCCGTGAAACAAATTCTACGCAACGTTTCTTTCACCTGCACCGGCAACGAACTCGCACCGGCCGCCGGCCGGCTTGGTGCCGACGACGTAGCTAAGCCTACTTCGTATCGCTTCGTATATATAGTTGCAGCCGGTGATTCTGCGGGAATACAACCGCTGGCGAACAGCTTACTTTTGTGAGCGCTGGCAGTGTTCTTCGTAGTTCTTCCTAATTCGGCACATTGAAGCGAGTTATCCGCGGTGTCCGGGCTCGAACACTTGTTTGGGTCCGGCAGCTCGATAGAGAAGAAACGTGGGTCAGCGCGCTCGCTCGCTGTGTACGCCGACGCGAGTTGATCTTGACTCTCATAACTGCTTCTATTTGTTGTAACAGTGCTTCGCTTTCACTCTGGCGTGTAACCGATATAACTCGTGATCGTGCTAGCCGACAGGGCCGAGAAGTGCAGCGCGGCAGCAGGCGATCGGCGCGCAGTTACACCCCCCGTTGGTCCCCTTCTTGCCGGGCGTTTGCGCACGACACGCACTGTCTCGCATTTACACCCTGTTGGACGAACCGTTGATCCTTTGGTTTAACGACTGCCGTTAGTCCAATTTTGCCCAGTTTCGGCTTAGAGTGTACGCTGGAGAAAGGGACGGGGCAGTTTGATAGTTAGAGATGCATTTATAGCCACCGACCAAGAGCTCGGCGCATATCTTGCACATTTTTGATCTGAACACATCAGAGCCTTGTACCTGGAGTGGCAGACTGCATGATAAAACAAGAAAAATTTT
Source organism: Rhipicephalus sanguineus (assembly GCF_013339695.2). NCBI lineage: Eukaryota > Metazoa > Arthropoda > Arachnida > Ixodida > Ixodidae > Rhipicephalus > Rhipicephalus sanguineus. The sequence goes on from NW_023615383.1 coordinate 37,082, forward strand.
GTCGGACAGAGTGCGCTTCTGACGTGCTCCGTTTTATTTACTTATTTATTTTATTTATTTATTTATTTATTTATTACCCTACAGGCCCAGGATGAGCTCGGGGGGGAAGGGGGGTGCAGTAAAATGACAACAAATAAGTCATAGTAAGGAACTTCATAGAAGGCAAAACACAGCGTAATCTGTGCATTGGAAGAGAAGAAGAAACATTGTGCATGTAATTGCAGTAACTGACAAAAAGGAGAGAGAACATTGTTATACAGTCAAGGTAAACCATGAACTTTTTAATTGTTCGCCAAATTTAGTGCGATTTCTTATCCAAACAATACCACCTGGAATACTGTCCCATAATGCGATTTCAGTTCGTCTGTACGGCTATTTGTGTGCGCGTGCGTGCGTGCTGTCCTTCACCGCTGACCTTTCTTTTTCCAACTCGCCTTCGTCCCGCCGGTCGCAGTACGGCGTAAGGTTGGCGGGACGCTAGAATGTGGGGAGACCTTGAGAAACCATTGTTGCTGTTACGTCACAGGCCGCGTTAACGCCGCGTCGCGCGCACTTGCGGGGCCGTACTGCCGTGCCGGTTGTACGGGCGCGCGGTCGTTAAAAGAGAGGGAGAGGATCGTGTCTCCTCTCAAAGAGCAAGAAAGGTCTTAACGAGGCAAGCCGTTCCGCTTCGTCTCGTTGTTTTTCTGTGCTTCCCTTCTGCCGTCAACGTTTTGCCGGTGTCCTCCCTCGAGTTGGCTTTGCTTTCATTTCGTATTTTTTGTTCTTTGTCCATCGCTGGCTACTTTTAAGCGCGGCATCGTGTTTGTTTCTCGCACTGAGAAAGGAAAACTGCCTTCTTCCTGCTTTGCGGTAAATAACGCTACCACTGTTATTTTAATTTCTTTTTTTTTCCAGCTTCGAGCGCTAACGGGTATAACTGGACGCTTTCTTTTCTCGTCTCATGCCACAGAGGGCGGGATTTTCTTCCGTTGGTTATCTTCCTTGCTGATGTCGGTGCCTTTGTGTGTACTCCACGGGAAGTGTAGCTCTTTTGGAAGATAGTTCTTTCGAAAGAAAGGAAATTCGCTCACTCGAAAGGTTGCTTCAGCGCGGAGAAAATGTGAGCTTTCGAAGTGTGCCTCCAGGGTTCCTTCTTTGTCCTTACTCAGGCTTCTGAGACGGGATGTTATCACTAACATGAAAGTAAAGTAGAAAAGGGTAAACCCACACGATTTCTTTTTTTCGTTTCTATAGAAACTGCATGCGCTGCCTTTGACAACCGCCGTCGTTGGGCACGGCATTATAACTCTCGCCGACTCGATAAAATCGTGTGCGCACCACCTGAATCGGGCTGCGTAAGATAAGAGGCCTTTTTCTCTGTCGCCTCAGTAAACATGATTGTTTCTAGCGTTACATAACGAAACAGCTCTCCTCTGAGCAAATTATATCTGCCAGCTCCCTTTGTTCGGAGCCTTGATTGGCGTTTCTTTTTCCGCGAACAGGCGTGCATTTGAGGAGGAGGGAAATGATGGGTTGTAGGTGTTTATTAATTCGGAGATGACGATGCTCGCGTATTCAGATGAACAGCATTTCTCTCTCTCTCTCTCTCTCTCACTATATATATATATATATATATATATATATATATATATATATATATATAGAGAGAGAGAGAGAGAGAGAGAGAGAGAGAGAGAGAGAGAGAGAGAGAGAGAGACATTTCGCTTTGTCTTGCGCCCAGGCGCTGCCAGTAAATTACAGTTGCCTGCAAATTATCATTCGAATGGCTGAGAATTAATCTCTGCGGGCGGCGGTGGCCGCCTTTGAAGCGCACCCGGCTCGGGAAACGAGCAGTTTTTGGTGGGGTCGTAAACGGGCTCGCCGGTTTCTTTCTTTACTCGGCTCCGACGACGCGCCCATTCCGGTGCCGTCAAAACTTGCGCGGTTCTATCTGTGTGCGAGCGTCTCTGCTCATGCGCGAGAGCCGTTCGTTTGATGAGCACCGCCCCGTTGTCGTGGACCTTCACCTCGCCCTGCTGGAACCGTCTCGCTGGGCTTGCTTGCCCGTCTGTGCTCGCCACGTGGCACACACCACTTAATTAGTCTGACGGTATTTCGTTAACTCCAGGACTCTCGCTTGGCAAAAAGCACGACGATTGGGTTGGTTGGCTAGTTGGTGATGTATGTTAAAGGAGTACTGACACGATTTTGAAGTGTAGCAAAACGAACGTTTTTGGTTTCCTTGGCATGTAGTGTTAACGCTCTCCCCACACCGCATCCGGGAAACACGTATAAATATTTAAGTTTAATTTTAAAGTTTTCATCTCCCAGCATCTGCAAGGCAGCTTCACCGCATGGAGAGCCCTATGACGTTTCAAGTCAGCTCACTTGGTTTGCGAAATCTGGGTCTGCATGCAGCCTAAATCACAGAAATCGCTGTCGGAGGCACTGGACGACAGTTCACTCCTCATGAACCACGTTCGCCTGACAGCAAAGGACAGCAGGTGCATATTTCGTGGGTTGCGGTCTGCCCGTGACGTCACGGGCAGACTTAACACGTCACTATGAAGCCACCTTCTCGAAACCGAAACCGAAACTGCTGATTCAAAGAAGCGGTATTAAAAATATATGCAATGCATCCCCAGGCACCACGACACTCTTTTTAGGGTTCTCGACTCCCGTGCTTTCATTTAGAGCAACAACCCGAAACAATTTCAAATTCATGTCAGTACTCCTTTAAGAGTACAGACTCTTGGGCTTGCGCTGAAAACACGGCGACCAAGAAAGAGGCATTTCTTTTAGCGCACGTCTTGTCCTCTTCCTTGGTCCCTGTGTTTTCAGTGCTATGGCTTCATTGAGCGTATAAAAAGGGCTACAGCGAGCAGAGTGAGGGAAAACAGGACAGTGCTGTGTCCTGTTTTTCTTTGCATTGACCCCCTTTCCCCGTACAGGGTGGCCAACTAGAGATTTCCCCTGGCTAACCTCTCTGTCTTTCTCTCTCTCTCTCTCTCTCCGCCCGTGTGTGCCGTAACCCTTTTAATATCGTAAAACCAAACATTCATTTCTTTTACGAGGAAGTGGCTATGTTCTTCCTATACTTCGTATTGCGATCTCATCTAAGCCGTAAGTCCACTCTGACAAAACGGTTAGACATGCAGAGCTAGTGAGTTATCCCGATAAATAGCCATTGAGCTACGAACACGATACTAAAGACTACATTTATACATGACACGCGTAGTTTCTTCGCAGAGTACGGCCTAACCTTATACCGTTGTGCGCAGTAAACTCCGCAAGTACGTACTATGTAGTACACAGCTGTTAACAGCGCTTTAGTTTTATCGTGAGGCTATGCAACGTGACGCGCTCCTTGATAGTCAAGCGTCACGCACTGCTGTATAGTCTATAGAGGGCGAGTCGTTCAAATCACGTTCCTCGGATAGTTAGTTCGTAAAGACGCTATTATCTTCCGCCGCGCAGCCTGCAATGGCGCTTAACGCATTTCCGTACAGGAACCGCCTCGGCCTGGTATCATTCACTCCTGCTCTCCCTCCCGGTCGTAACGGCTGTTGACGTGCCTGCTGTATGGGCTGCGGCAGTTGTAAACGTGACCGCGATGAAGCGCCTTTATTGACGGCGCGTCGGCTTGGAAGAAGGGGAGAGTGGACTCGATTGGGTGAGAGTCCGCTTGAATTGGACGCTTGGTTATACGGTCCCTCTCTTTCTCTGCGGTCGTTATTGGCCGTTGCCGGGAGCGTGATGCTCTGCTAATAACTTCGTTAAAGCGTGTCTGGGTTGCGTTATACAATAAAAAATGATACAAGAAAACGGCAGGAGCCTGTCTGGAGGCCCGAATTGTGCGGGCTAAAAACGCATGACCTCCTGTTTTTTTTAATATTATTTCCCCTTTATCAGCTGCGTGGCCACCTGCAGTTCAATTATCGTAGCGGGAGAAGAGCAGCGCCCGGCGATTGACTTAGTTCGCCTGCGGTGCTCTCTATCGAGTGGTTCCACGTCAGCCAACACGAATTGGTCCCGATCGGTGTCCTCCGTGAGCGCTTTGGGACGACCACTCCTCCCAGCCTTGGAAACAGCCGGCTAGCTCATCACTGTCGGCATCTACCAACAGACCGCCACGGAATCTTTGACGAGTCAGTGCGGTTAACGAACGAATACCAGAAAAGGCGCCCCGCGACCATAAAATGAAAACTCAAACGCTACTAGTGGCAACGCAAGTTTCTGCACCGGCTCGCCGTGTAGTCACAAACTTTGCTTCGGCTTAGTTAATTATTTCGTAGTCGAGATGGCCTGCATTGCATTCTAAAAGATCCAAATACTACTGCTCTAGAAAATTCGAGGGACGGGAAGATGACCTCGAGGGAGGGTGCGAAATGTAAGATTGTTTTGACCTTCACTATTTTTCTTCCGTCGACCTCGTACCGCATTGTAACTGAATACAATATTAACTCAGATAATCCTGCACGTTTCACGAAGCCAAGACAGTTCAATTCCTGAAACGCGCTAGTACCCTGTCCAGACGTGTTGAGTTTATGTTCGGTCCCAAATTCTGTGCCAAATGCGATGTCCCGGCCAGCGTCCCGTATCCCCCGCCTCCTTTTCTCGAGTTCCGTGGAATGCACGCCGACGGGCTGACAGCGATATCCGCCGAGAAAGGACAGCGGTAAGCGCAGGAACCCTTCTGCATACTGACCTCCTCGCGCGTTTCCAACTGTGCGTTGGCTAGCGTGGGCACGGAGAAGAAAGATATCGATAATGCCGAGAAGATGAATGAGCACTTCAGGCTGGACTCCTCCCATTTGGCTGCTCGTCCTTTTTGCCATCCCTACTGGAGCGCCCCCTTTTTCCCGTTGCCCGAGAAGCTGTCGTTTTCCTCCTGAACGGTAATGCCCTCCAGAAGAGCGCCAATCTTGCCTTCTTCCTCTCTCGTTAGGGGAGAGAGGGTGTGATGAGGAGGAAGAAGCACTTTCCCGAGCAGGGAGAGAACTATCCAAGCCAGCAGTGGGAGGGAGCCGCACAGTGTCCTGCAGGCAGCAACTTGGGGGGGGGGGGGGGGGGCAAGAAGGGAGCCCAATAGATCTGGCCCCGTTAGCGCGGCTCTCGCGCCTTCGTCGGCGTGCTTTATCTGGTGCTGGGCAGAAGGCGTGCTGCTTGCCTGCATTGCCGTGCTGCTGCTGCTGCTGCTGCTGCTGCTGCTGCTGCTGCTGCTGCTGCTGCTGCTGCTGCTGCAGGGGTACTACGTGCCGCCCGAGCCGGAACTCTGCCGGGGTGTGTATGTCGTGGGGAGGGCCTTTCTCCTTTGGGCCGCTGCACGCCGCGTTATATTTTATCCTCGCCCCTTTTATCCTCCTCTTCGTACGTTGCTCTCGTCCAGGCCGTGGATTTGTTGTTCCCCGCGCTTGCTTCGAATTACCTTCTCCTAACGTTGTTTAGTTTTTTTTTCTGCGAGCAATGTGGTGGTTGTTGTGTGAGCGGCGGCGTCTCTTTTGGGGTTCTGCGGCGCTGCATTCTTACCTTCCTTGTGTTTCTGCGTTGGGCGGGTCTTCTTCGCTCCTCTGCCATTTTCGGTTTCGCTCGTTGTCCCAGCTGCCCGCCAGTCACGTTCTCGCGACAGCACGCTGCTTTCCTATATCGGGGCCTCTCCTCGAGAATACGTGCCGAACGCGAAGTGCGCGCTGGGAGTGCCCCCTCCCCCCCCTCTTCCCCGTGATACACTCGAACAGTAGTGGGCCGTGCTGTGTGCTGTTTTCGGCGCTCGTTCTGCCGAGGATTGGCTCGAGATCTCGGCGATCTTTATTTGCCAGTGATCACGACGAGGTCCTCCCTTATTGACGTGTTCGTGCGTGCACGCGTTTGCCCCCTTTCCCAGGTCTTGGGCCTTCTGTACGGCTTCTTGAGGATTGATGCTTCATTCGGTTCGCAAGCCTTTGCTTACTTGTCGTTCTTTGAATTAGCTTTCTTGCCATTTCAACAGCGTTGTTTATTTATTTGTTTCCTCATGAGCGTTGTGTGAGAGGAGTGATCTCCAACAGCCTGTGTTATGCGGTAATACCCACCGCTCTTTTCAGTGATAGCGGTAAGCTGTTTCTCATGATTTGGTTACGCCTGCTGCATGCGCTCCGACCCATTTACTTCTGCGAATTTCCTTCTCGTGATCATCTAGGGTCCCCTGTGGGTAACTCGTTTAGGTAAATGTAATCTTGCACAACTTCTATAGGCTGACTGCCAATCATCAAGTCACTCTTGTCAGGCTACTGAACGTCACTTTTGACCTCTGTATATTAATCTTCAACCCAGCTTCCTTACACCTTCTACTGACGTCCGCGATCCTTTTTCGCAGTTCATCAGCCTCTTTGCTGAATAGGGCAGTGTTATATGCGAACTGCAGGTTACTGAGATGATCACCGTTGGACTGCACTTGAAATCATTTCCAGTTTTATGGCGTGTCTTCCAAGCACGCAGTGAATAAAAACTCGCAAGGTCCCTTATGTATTTGCGTAAGACGACTCGAAGGGGAGAGCCATCTGCTTCTTCTTCTTGTCAGTCGATGCATTGATCGTAGTTGAAGTAGTTTTAAGTGCAATGCAGCTGCAGGATTTGACGGTATACTGGCATCTCCCATAAAATATGTATCTGATATCATATCTACAGTCCTAGCCCACATTATCAATCGAATGTTCGAATGCGGAATTTTCCCAAGCAAACTTAAAATAGCCCGCGTCTCCCCAATTCACAAAGGGGGCGCAGACTACTCTGTAAACAATTTCCGACCTATTTCAATACTACCGCTCTTTTCAAAACTTTTTGAGGCTGTTATAAACTCACGACTGGAAGGATTCTTAAATAAGTATGCTATAATTAGTACATCTCAGTATGGATTTCAGAAAAATAAATCATGTGAGGATGCACTCCTCAAAATAAAACATCAAATACTACAAAATATTGAAAATCGTTTATACACGGTCGGTTTATTCCTGGATATGCGTAAAGCATTTGACAGTGTGAATCATGAAATACTGTTATCTAAACTTCATAGCTATGGGATACGCGGTACAACTTTAGATCTCATGCGAAGCTACCTAACGGATCGTTTTCAGTATGTTTCACTCAATCAGGTCACCATGTCTCCACATCTTAAAATACGGACTGGCGTACCGCAGGGATCCATACTTGGCCCAGTATTATTTAACATATACATTAATGACCTCCCAAACATTTCACCTGCACCGAACATAGTCATGTATGCGGATGACACCAACCTTTTCTTTTCAAATGCATCCCTACAACAGATTGAAAAAGACATTAATGATTATTCAGATTTGTTATCTGACTGGCTGAACTTAAACAAACTTCAATTAAATGTTAGCAAAACTAAGTATATAATATTTAAACCGATAAATAAGCCAATGCCTGTTAATATTACTGTTTCATTTAAAGGAAAGCAGATAGAACAGGTAGCAACGCAAAAGTTTTTGGGGGTGTGGTTTCAAGAAAACCTCTCTTGGGACAATCATGTAAATACTCAGCAGCGACCTCAGTAAAGTAGTAGGCTCTATGTATAAAATTAGCAGTCTTATACCACTAACACTAAAGAAAGCAATGTACCACGCCCTCTTTTACTCAAAACTGAGCTATTGTGCATTAATATGGGGAACAACAACTGCAAAAAACTACGACAAATTAATAAAACTACAAAAAAGGGTAATACGATGTTTCGAAAACTATCATGGTAGAACGCGAGACTTACCCACACACAATCTTTTTGATAAACGCTCATTAATCAGAGCAAATCAAATTTACTACTATAGATTACTTTTGCACATAAAAAAGCACAGGCTCCATGTTAGTAACCTACCCATTTCTTCCCCTCGATATAAATTACGCCACCAAATGAGAATGCCACCACTCATGCGAACTAACTACGGGCGTCAGGACCTTGAGTATCAAATACCGCGGCTATTAAACATTGCTGAGAATCACATAGATTTTCATGCCCCCCGATTTAGACAATTTGTAAAAAACTTCCTGTTACATTCCACGATAACTTATCAATAAAATATGTCTCACTAATCTTTTTTATGTACACCGCATACACGTTTTTTTTTTTTTCGGTCTGAGTTGAAATGTGAAAGTTCTCAATTTAATGCGTATATGTATATGTTCTTGAAGTGCTCGTATGATATGTTTGTTTTTTCATGAAGTATCATGAAGTGTTTTCATGTACGATGTCTACCTGTATTGCTTTATTTGCAGTGATAATGATGCACATGCATTTTTTTATTTCTCTGGTTGCTCCATTGTTTGTACTCGCCTCGAAAACGTGTACATGCATGCCGAATGCGCATAGGAGTAAGAACCTCTGTCAGGCAATATGGCCTTTAGCTCTTACTCCTCTTTCTGTATCAGAAAGAAAGAAAAAAATAAACTTCAAACTTCCTCCCCGAGAGCTTTCTGCACCTGTCCTGGTTTTGCACTGCCTCCGTGATCGGCCCACCTTTGGCCAAGCGGCGATGTCATGTGATGTGCCTTCACAATGAATTCATGGGGACGTCACAAACTTTGGCGACATGTGACGCTACGATGACGTTATAGTGTGACGTCATCACGTGATGCTGATTTTTTTGCACCACTCGTGTTGTGGTCGCCGACGCAGACGGTACACGTTTCGCATTGAATGAGGATCTGAGGCTTTCGCCTTTAAACGTATATGACCATGTGTTTTTTCTCTGTTCACGATTAGTTTTTTTTTCCGCTTCGTGGTAATCAGCGTCTTTATTTTTCTATCTAGAGCGACAAATGACGGAGCTTCACTACTGTCCGTAATGCTGTCACGGCGTGCCCTTTCCTATGTAGCTTCCAGATCTCTCTCTACACCCAGTACCTCTTCACTCCCTGTTTCCCAACGTCCTTCTTTTCGTTCCTACGCATCGCTCCAGGGACTGCCGTGCTACAGCCTCTTTCAGTACGTTGCCCGTGTTTTTTCCCCACCTTCCCTTGTGTTCGCTTGTTTTATTCTTTATTCACACATCGGTTTCCTTCAGTGCACTCTCCTCCCTCCGCTCGCCGAGTTCTCTGCAATGCCTCGTTGCTAGGCGACCGGCGGTCGAGCTCTGTCCACCGGCTTCCCCAACTCTCCCCGTCTTTCTCGTTTCCTTGCACTGCGCGCACGCCAAAAGGGGCGAAGGGAGAGTGAGGGCATCGATCGATCCAGCGTTGCTTTCTCCTGCAGCTGCCAGCGCCGATGGTGTCGTAATCTGAAAGAAGTGAACGGAGAGATGTAAGGCACTCGGTTAGGGAACGCAAAGGGAGCTAGGGAAAGAGGGGTCGTGTGACGCGTGGTCAGAGACCGCAGAAGGGAAGCGTATCGGGACGAGAGGGAAGGACGCTTCCCTCCTTTTCCTAACTCCCCCTCCCGTGTGAGAAGGAAATGGGGTTGGGCGGTCTGTGTGCGTGCGGCACTACTACTACTGCTACTACTACTACACGTACTCGAATACTACAACGGCGCGGTGACGTCGCTGCCTCGTATGACGTCACGCGAAAAACGACCTTCCTTGGGCTCGCTGCCTAGGCTCTCCGGCGTTTGCCGCGCTTGCTGCCGTGGCCGCGCTGCTGCGTGCTTTGCGGGTTTGACTGCTTTTCTTGCTATTCTGCATTGGCCGGTGGTCAATGTCGAGGTGAAACCATTGCTACGCGCCAACCTCGGCGAAGGGAAGGCCGGTCCATATGTGCTGGTGGCCGAAAAAGAGGAATACGTAAAACCCGGGGGAAAAAAGGAAGGCAAAGGGGGACGGCGGGAAACCGAATGCGCTGCTGAAAGAGGTCTTTTCGGGACGACGTCATTTGCCGCAGCAGGCGCTCGTGACTATATTTGTGCGCGTGATAGGTGGTGCCTTTCCGCTGGGTCCCGCCGTCCTTTTTGTTCTTGACGCTTATTGGTTCCCCCATCCCTCGTTTCATTCCCCTGGGAAAGAGGCAAGTCTGTTTTGCGTTACCTTGGGTGTTCACCATTTCTATCTATCTTGCGTATGAGGTAGCTTGTAGCAACGAAGAGAAGGTTTGGTCAAGGGAAATATATGCGATGCAGGCTTCTCATGCTCGGCCGGTCAGGATCGAACGCTAGAGCGAGCCAAATAAGCTTGGGTGCATTCCCATCGGCCATTCTTTCTTATTTGCTTTGAGCGCACCGTGGCCGCTTAACCCTTCATGGATCTTATAGTCTATAACCCACTGGTTTATTCAATATGACGCGCTGTAATTTCGTTTTTTTTTTTTCTTTTACGGGGGTCAAACGTCGTAGCTTGCGTTTTTTGTCTAATAAAGCAGCAAATTTTAGTCTTAGAATACGTCATAAATGACGACTCTCAGGCGTTTGTTCAGCAGAACTAGGTAGGGCAACCTATCGACGGGGAGAATAGCTTCGCGGTTGTTGTCAGGTCGCGATGGATCTACTGCTGATGCCTTTACGCAGTGTCACGCATCTCGGAGTACCCGTTATGGCACATCTGAGTGCCTTCTACCGTTAAGATGTTTTCCGAAATTGGCATGCCTGCATGTTTTCGCCGTATCTTCGAGTGCATTGTAATGTCTATCTTAATTATTACTTCCGCTAGTTTTATCTGGCCGGTCATTCTTGCGTGTCGCCGATGGAGGATTATTTCATATTGGGAAAAGAAAGTGCTCTAGAGATCAGACCTTGTTTATTTTGTGCCTATAAGCTTGGTATTTCCTATAACGTCCGTAACTTGCAACATGGGCGAATTGACAGCCGAATTTACATGTTCGTAGTCGATTTAGGCAACGCGAATCATACACGATTACATCGGGTGGGATATAAAATTGTTCGCACACTGTACTAGCAACAATTGAAGAAAATTGAAATATCAAATATTGAGTCGTGAGCGCCGCTCACTTGCAGTCTCTTCTTTTCCTGGCTTCTTGTTCAGTTGCGCGTTGCTTGAAATCAGCCGCGTAACGTGCTCGTTCGTTGCTCCTTCTTGCTCCGTTTGTCCATTTTTAGGCGTGAATAACATAAGAAGAACATAAGAGTGAATACAAGCTCCGCCTACTGCCCTCACTCTACCACCCAGAGAGAATTTGCATAGGTGTTCTATTCAATCGCATTAGTTCATTTCGGTTACGTCAAACACTTCAGAGCTTAAAGTATTTCATATAGTTGATGTATCTGTACAGACACATGTTCGTGTCGCTGGTGCTGGTTTTGAGTCGAAAACTTGAACGCACTAGTAAATTTCATATTTTAAGTAGGAACGACGAAGCTTTAGTTTTCGATATTCGTAGTTTTTACATTATCACATAACAAGTACTTATGGTTCTAAAGGATACGAGCTTACACGAACCTCTTACACAGGGGATTGATAAGCCAGCCGCGGTTTTGCGGGTAGAGCTTGTATTTATACTTAGGTTGTAGCAGACTATAGTGGCGAAGGAGCCACTGACCTGCTGCATGTCGCGCGAGTGTTAGGTAAATGACCTAGTTGTTGCGGCACGTGTAGTGTAACAATAAGGGAACACGAAAAGGGCAGTCGGCACCAACAGGATGAGGCAGTCGACACACACACAAGCGGACCATCTGTATACGACCGGCACGCGCTGTTCTCTGACACGAACAACGTGCGATAGGGTACGTTCACCTTCTCGAATAGAGGAGCCGCCGCGTGGCCAGACAACAATGGTCGCTGAGTTGCGAAATTTATTCGATCACGCTTTAAAAAAAAAAAATTACGAATCTTGAGGTGTGACTGCCTAGTTAGTAACTTACAACCAAGAAACTTTCTACTTACATTTTCTACGTACAGAGAAGTAGTGATACATATACAGTTTGTAACATAGTCACTGCCTCGATGATATGGCTACTAACACTGTGAATTACAATTACCCAACAATGGGTTTACACCGTTTTGGTTTGTGTGTCGTTGGCATCTTCACATGAAGTCGAATTTATTGCAAAGGCATAAACTCATATATTTATAAAAGTTGAAGCTTAGTTTATGCGTGACAAAATGACTCGGACTATTCGAGACGCTAGTGGTAACGGCATTGTCTTCTTACACTAGCTGCGAACCGCTTATTACTTCATCCGAATACGCTGGTAAATGCACAGCACAATCACATTCAGGTGAGAGGCATGAAACATAAGCGAGCGCACACACACATGGATTCCTACGCGGATTTGTCTACGCTTGCTCCTCCTAGCTGCAAATAGCGACTTGTTCGAGGAAAGCGTCGCGTAGTAGATGTCGCAACCCGCACTTATTATGCATCTGCGCGGGGTCTTGCTCGCCACAAGGCTTCATTCAGCCTTGTGGTGTTCGCAAGGCTAAGATCGCTGCAAGGAAGTCGGAAGCAACAAGCTTCTAAGATTAGTCGAACTCGTCCCATCGCCTTCATCTATGGTAACTGAGCGGTACAACATTTAATTTTTTGCAAGCAAGTACGTGGTGCGACGTTATCGCCTTTTCCCGGCGCGAACGCAGTTTTCGGTACGGCTTCAGCACCGTCAGCCGGCATTGCATTCGGACACGACTGACTGCCGCGTTCGAACAATGGAAGGAGAACTATTATAGAAAGAACGGGGCATTGACCGGGAAAAATAGACAAAGAACAAAGGAGACAACTTCGAGCTGTGGGACATTCTTCTAAAAAGAGAACCCATTTGGCCGAGTGCTCCCTTTTATTTTGCGCGGTTTTAGAAAGATGTTGCACTATAAAGGCTCCGGAACGCCGCTTTATGACATTGCTCTGGCACAGGAACGAAAAAAAAAAGAAAACAGAATTACAGTACCTCCTAGAGGATTGCGTGTGCTTCTCCAAGGCCTGCATGCTATCGAACTTCTGTGGTCTTAATTTTAGCTTTTTTTTTTCTGTAAATTTGAAGGGTATCTGTACAAAATGTTGCTTTCCGTGCATCAGGGAGGCTCGGTTCTTCCTCAAGTGACAAACTTCACTTTTTTCGCGAGCCTGCCGTCATCCTTGCGATGAAATAAAATTCAATTGGTTGCTTGGCAGTGAAAGCTAAACTCCCGCAACTATACACGTATTAAATAACCGTGCTGAAGAACGGTACTCCTCCAACCTACTCGGGTTGTCAAATTGGCATTCGTTGCGTTTTATGGCGCAGGCAGAAAAGTGTTTTTTTAGGGGCGAAGCTCCTTAAGGCGGCACTCGTTCGTCCCTCGTAGTTGTCGTAGTCGTAGTAGTGCGTAACCAGTCGTAACGCTAGTACCAGATCTTGACCTCCAAGGTGGTGCCGGTGGGAGATTTTTCCTGTGCGTTGTTGAACAATAAAAAATTCGCAGCGTGCGCGTTAACTAAAAGCCGAATTCTTCTGTCTCTCATTCCCCATTAGCAGCCATTGGCATGTTCCAGTAGGAAACGTTAGTAGAAGTGTGTTAGCTAAAAGCCGACTTCTTCTGTCTCTCATTCCCATTAGCAGCCATTGTTTACCTCCAAGGTAGTGCCTGGTGAGATTTCTCCTGTGCGTGATTAAACAATAAAAATTTTGTTCAAAACGCCGTTGATTGATGAAATAAACCAACGAAAGACGCCAGATGTTTTGTAAAAGCAAAACGAAAGAACGCCAGATGTTTCTAAAGCAAAACGAAAAGACGCCAGCTGCTTAACGAAAGACGCCAGATGTTTTCTAAAGCAATGGTTTTCTAAACAATGAAAATTCACAGCGTACATGTAAAATTAAAGTAAGCTGCAAGTCGTCATAACTCATCGAACCTTTAGTATAAACGCGCCCGATCTCACGTCGGTGATGATGTACTGGGCAGAATTCACGGAAGATTCACGGTTTACCGATGAACCTCCGCAGCTTCGCCCACTCATCATCATTCACTCCGTGGATATGCTGTGATTATTTTTTTACAGACGCACTTTAATGTTGCTGTGGCATGTTACCTTTTTAGCGCCCACAAAAGGCACATGAACAGTGAAGTCGACAAACAAGCCTTGAAATGCAGTAAAACTGAAATTAGGGTGAGTTAGTGGCTGTTCATGCTAACATCTTGGCGTGCACAAAGGTCACAGACACCGTGAAGTCGACGTCACTTGTTGGGGCCTGTTTGTCGACTTCATTGTGTCTGAGCCTTTAGTGCACGCTAAGAGCATAAAAAAATCGCCTACTCGCCCAACCTTCAGTTCTACTTTAATTTGTTAGTGCATTTCATTGCGCTTTGCTTTATTTCAAACTGTGCGGCGTCGGCTACTCTGTGTTCAGTGTCAGTACGATTGGAGGTGGGAGGTCTGTCCTTTCGCATTTCCTTTCATGCAACTGAGCGGGTTTCCTTCGCTGTCGCTTGTGCGAAGCATTCCGGGCCATACTGTTCCACCATGCCGGCGGGCAGTGGCATAGCCAGAAAATTTTTTCGCTGGTTGGGGGGCGGGTGGAGGTATGGAGGGGTTTAACCGTACTTTATGTATGATTGTGTGTGAGTTTGTATGTGTGCATGTATATATCATTTAGCGTCCTGTATATATGCACATGCAAAGTTCAAAATTTTCAGGGGGATGGGGTTGAATCCCCCTCACTTGGCTACGCCAGCGCTGGCGCTTTTAGGACCAATAGGAGAGCGGCACGCTTAGAGTTGCCAATGAGGGCTTATGAGGTGATGAATTCGACGACGCAGCGGCATTACAGTGTTCCAAACAGCGCATTGGGTAAACTGGAAGCGGGCTGGTTGCGCAAGTCCCACTCCATTGCTTCCTTCCGAGACGGCGTTCTCCCGCGAGCGTGCGCGATTTCCATGCCTGCTCTTTGAGCGAGGAACATTCGTTCTCGCCTAGACTAGCAGGCCTCGGCGACGACTTTTGAGAGCTGCTCTCCATTTGCATGCATGCATAAGCAACAGGATGGCAGCTGCCGAGAGCTTGTCTGAGAAGAAGGAAAGGGCACGGGGCCATACACACTGTGATGGCAGCAGCACTGCGATACGGGCGCCCCTGCTCGCTAAAACGCTGCAGTATTGCGGAAGCTAGGCTAGCCGAGGCAACAACTTACCAAACGTTCTTGTAGCCACGTGAACGGTGCACGTCTTCTGAAAAAAAAAAAAGAACAAACCAAAATCTGCCTCACCAACAGGTGATGCTAGTGAGGCCCGTTGTGGGCAACTTGTCACACCGGCAGAAACTCTACTTGATGGGTATAGGAATTTCAGCTTCTTGTACGATCTGTAATTCAAGCCGAGAAGGGTGGATATCACAGCGTTTAAGTAGCGCGCTACGCTCTTGCGCACTCAGTAAGGAGTCTTAGCAGCTGCGGTGATACCGTACCGTTTACGCTAAGGTATTGCCGTTCCGTGTTAAATGTACCGCGATCTGTAGATGTTTTAGCTGCGCATGTCGCTCGATGCATACGTTAACATGACGAGATAATTATTGTGGATAATACAGGTCTTGCAGATTCAAAGAGCGATGTGCAGACTACGGCGGTGCGGTATTTTTCGCACTTACCCTTTGGTAAACCGGCACCGACAAAACGCCCTAGTCTTTCGGAAACTCTCCTCTAGCTAGTCGGTTGTCAGCGTTGGCTAACCTGCCAAACATTCCTTTGTACTACAAGCATAATTGCCCTGTTTTTTTTGTTTATCTGTTCCTTATAACGCTTCATTAGCCTGCTTTAGCTTGCGCTGCTATACCTTCGGGAAGGTACTGTTGCCACCAGAGACTACACTAACGCGATGCGCCAATGCAGATGGCGCCGAACCGTCGGCTCGTAACTTTGACTACGCTGCACGCTATTGTGCCACCACCGCCTCCTCCTTCTTGACTCTCTCACGCTTGGAACACTTCAGAAAGCTCCATCTCGCCCGCAGGGCGCGTGTGTTAGGTGCTGCAGCAGATCCTGCCGCTGTTCGCCGCGGCAGAGATTTTGACAGGAGAAAAAGAAAAAAGCAAAGTACGCAATCTTGGAGCAGGACGCACCGTGACTCCCTAGGGTGTGCTTCGCCGTTTTTCGTTCTTGTGTCTCTCCTTTTCGTCCTTTTTTTTTTCTTCGAGCCAAAAAGAGAGAGAGCGGAGAATAAGCGTTTACCTAGGAAGCGGGCGAAGCGTTTCTGCGAGGTCGCAGCAGCGAGCCAGTGTTGCCAAGCCTTGCATGCCCGTTACCGTTAGAGAAACACGAAAAAAAAGACACAAGAAATATACATGTTGGTGCGCCTTCTTATGGCCTGAACGTCGACTGGGATCGACGTTTCCTACTCATTTGTCGGTCGCTCGCTGCATTCTGAATTAGTTCAATGCGAGCGCGCTTTTTTTGAAGTGCTCGCCGCGCGCGCATGTCACTGCGAGAGAAAAGAAGAAATCTAGTTTCGCAGTCGACTGGTCAGGATTCGTTGCCTCCGGTAAACTCAGTGCTGTATAACTAGTGGAGCGTTAGAATAAACGTAGGTTGTCGATTTGACCGAGTTGCTGCGGCATTTTAAGTTGACTGAGCAGAGTGTATGTGTAGAAGTGTGTGCGTGCGTGTGTAAATAACTTGTTTTGGTAGGCGGGAAAGTGGACTTCGAAGAGTGTGCGTGGCATGCGTTGTAAAAGTTGTCTATTTAGTTTTAGGGCAGGCTGGTGCACCATCTTTATCTAAAGTTGTACTCGAAGCGTTATGACGGACTCGAGCAGATGGTATCATATGATGGTTCGTAGCCCTTGATAAGATTGCCTACACGATGGGAACCATGATCAGCTTCTCGGCCGCTACGGTGAACAAGATACATGTGAGAACCGCATTGCCAGAAAATAAGACATTGAATGCGACACCGTCTTCTTAGTGCACAAAAAGTCACCGGGCTCCCTCAAGCACTTAAAATGACTTGAAGGCGAAATCGTAAATAGCCTTTCAAGAACTTGCATAGAAACTATTGTTAAAGATGTCCACTACTATTCGCATTTATTTATTCAGTTTAATCGCCTTTGTGTGTCCTTTTGATCCACGTTCACGCGAATGCCGCTTTCTTTAAACATTGTTTTTAGTCATGCGAACGCCGCAAGTGAATGCGCGGCTCGCGCCTCGCTTGAAAACCCACATGGTATATATATATATATTTGCACCGTTTATTGATCACGCCCGACTTTTTGTCTGATAAAACATATAAGGCCTTAGTAAAAGGAAGGCATCGCTCCTCTTCCGATGGAGAAACGAGTGAAAGGCGCACAGGGAGGTGCGTGCATGCTTTCGAGTCTCTTAGGCGCGGCATATTATAACAGTGCCCTCAATCACTCTTCGCGTCGTTGCGATCGTATCGCGCTGCGCGTGCCGGACTGCGTGCTGAGAAATCTGCTCGCCTTCTGTGTCCTCGTAGCCCCGCCATTTCAGTCAGAGCTCGTTTTTCGATTTCTCTTCCGTCTTTAGTGAATGTTGATTATTTGTTCTCGACGGAGGTGTTTGTTTCTTTTTCTACAAAAATATTTCTTTCTCTGAGTAAGAGTCCGAAGATAGGTAACGTTACTCTCGGAACATTCGTCGCTCCTCCCAACGTGCCGTGCACTGTAAACAATCGCGCCCGGTCCTCAATTACCCCGCCTTGACAGGTTAACTTTGTGTGTGTTTTAACTTTCGCTTGCCCCTAGGTTTTTCTTTCATTTCTTGTAGACCTTTAGAATGCTATAGCGTCCGCATCGTTAAATAACGGTGATGAAGGCGACCATATTGCATGCCGTGTTCCTGACGTTGTGCTCGTGCTAAGCCTAACCCGCTGTTTTCTTACAATGCTATCCCACACTGTAAAAAAAAATTACTCCCAGGTGGGAGTAAAATGCTTGTCCTCTAGCGACCCCCCCATTCGGAGTTTTTTATACTCCGGTCTTCCGGAGTAAAGCATTTACTCCGGCTGGCCGGAGTTATTGCGTGGCGCCTCCGGAGTGTTTCTGCCGCTCCTTCACTCCGGCTGGCCGGAGTTATTGCGTGGCATCTTCAGAGTATTTTTCACTGTTATTTTACTCCGGCTAGCCGGAGTTTTTGCGCGGCACCTCCGGAATATTTTTTGCCGTTCTTTCACTCCGGCTGGCCGGAGTGACTGCGTGGCACCTTCGGAGTATTTTTCGCCGTTGTTTCACTCCGGCTATCCGGAGTTTTTTCGTGTCACCTCCGGAGTATTTTACGAATCTCCTTACTCCGTCCGGACGGAATTTCAGTGAGATGCATCGGGAGTTATTCTTCTCTTTGCTTCGCTGCTACAGTTTCTTCACTCTATGCTGATCAGTGTCACGCGTTGGTTACATAAGGGCAATTCTCATCAAAACACTGCAGAGTCACTGTGTACTTTTATCCACAGACCTCTAGCAGATGAAAGTCAAGAGAACACGTGAGTTCTTTTTATTTCATTTATTCACAATAAGCTGCAGTTTTCTGTTCATGAGCCAGCAATTGGGAAAGCAATACAAGAAACAAATATGCAAAAGGCCACCAAAAAACAAAGCAGAAGTCAGATCACGTGAAACCAACAGCGCTCAAGTTTTAAGCGCAGCGTGTCGAAATGAAGCCCAGAATGCTGCAAAAGAATGCACAACAAACGAAGGAAGCGTAGTCGCCGGAAACCATCCACGACGGACCATCCATCAGATTCATTGACGACGCAAGGATTCAGCTGATTTCTTCCTGCATAATTTAGCAAAAAAGTAGTACATGAGAACTAAGTCATGCCACAAACACGAAAACTGAGGACACTGAAGTCACAGATACTCATTAAATTACTACAGGGTGGCAGTCCATGAGAACACCCAGGTTCTTACAGCATAGTCAATACTAAAATTAACGACACAGTTTGACAGAGCAGCACTAATTAAACGGACCACACAAAGTACACAATATCACAAAGAAGTCAATATAAAGAAGCACATCCCACATACTCTGGTGTCAGCCAGCCGCTCTATGATAAAAACACACCTCCGCGCCGCGAACAAAGTGCAAAACGCGCGAAACTTTTCCATACAATTATAAATCGATACCTCTACTTCTGCTCAGTCTTTTCAGTACTCTCGACGAAAGTATCACGAATGCCTCTCCCGATTAACTTGCTAATTTTATAAAATATCATTACTGGTTATTACAGTTGCATTTCAATCTGTTCTTATCGTCCTACTTCCCGCATATTAGGCGCTTCCAGTTTTTATGCTTACGACCGCTCCATAAGAAAAGCGTTCCTCTATTCTGCTTTCCAAAACAGGCTTCGAGGCAAGTTGGCGTTGTACCTTTCTTTCTTAATTTGCTGCGCCCGCTCTGTCATGAAACTTTTCGTAACGGACATTTTTCAAAATAGTTATTGCCTGGTAAGACGACGATGTGTACACAACTACTGCACTTACAGAAACACGTCGATCCACCTCGTAACGCTTGGCCCAACACAAAAAAAAAAGCAGCCTCGCTCACTGCTTCGCATGAAACCGATTCCCACAAGGCGTGGGATCTGCCGAATATTTAATACCTTGTTATTCTGTCTACATGTTAACATTGTCTCCCAACATTTGAAAAGGATACCCTACGTCTCTTATTCGATCTTCGGCTTTCTTTACGCAATGCTTCGCCGATCGCAAATGTTGTTCCTCCGGTGTACATCGTGCAAACTCCTGTTCCCGTTTTGCTTTCATTTTCTTTTCGATGCGTCGCGGATTCTAACATTTCAACAGCTATCTTCAGTCTATGTATTTCATGTAGCTTGATGCAACGAGGGCCGTCGTTGGCGGCCGGTGCGCGAACAAGGCCGTCGGCGACGGCGATTGCAGACGGGAACCGATGGAACTGGATCTACTCCCCAGCTTTATCCCTATTTGCATAGCTGTTTGTGCCACCTGCAGTTCAGCCTGTCTGCTCGGGCTTGGTTCCCGGGGCCTTTCGGCAGCGCAGGACACAAGCGACGAGAGCACAATGAAGCGCAGCCAACATCCAGCACCGCGTCCCCGCAGCTAGCGTCTGCTCCTTTCTGGCACTCACATGCTATTAGTCCGCGCCTCCACCCCCAACCCGTTTCTGTGCCAAGCGACCCCTGCCTTCCTTTCGCAGTCCCCGTCACCCAAAAACTGGTCTCGACACCCCTCTCTCCCTTTCTTTTATGGACGGACCACATTCTCCGAAGTGTCAATTACATTCCTACATTGATATTTCGGATGCCACTTATCATATGAAATAATTTTTTTCGCCAAAATGAGCACGTATATGCGTTCTAAAAATCTGTACCAAATACATTTCTCTAGCTCAATTCGCTAAATATATAAAAAATTAATACTGGTTTCAGTTTTCCATGTCCTATTAGTTCCGTTTATATGAAAGATCAATAATATTAACACTTAATGATAGACCCCGACCTGGCGTATATTAATATCGAAAGTGGACAAAAATTACCTTTTATTTATACTAACCAGGCCAACAATACCTCTTTACTAATTAGATTTACTTATCACTTAACTTACTCTTTATTGAATTAACCCACAACTATGATGTTTTCCATGAATGCCTGTCGCTAGGGTCACTCCGCGCTCCGAATATTACAATGCTGTGTTTAAGTTACCGCAGTTGTCCATATTAAAAAAAAAAGAACACCTGGTCCAAACAACGCGTTTTCTAAATTTCCGCTGGATTTTTTTACTGCCATCCTGTAATGCCAACGTAGTCTTCGGTTTTTTTTTTATTGAAATGATGAAATAGGAGAGGTTGGTGCCATTATAGTGGCACCGGCCACTATAATGGCACAAAATGCAATACAGTAGAACACATAGGAAAATACGCACAGCCGAACATCACATGGCAGTTCATAAACGTCTAAAACGTCTAATAGGTTCATATATACAAAATACGCACAGCCGAACATCACATGGCAGTTCATATACGTCTAATAGGTTCATATGCACACAAGTGTTGTATGACAAGTTCAAATGGGAAAAGTCAGTTCACCTGTATACGTTCAAACTCAAATATTCTGTATTGCTTGACATACACAGGAAAACACACTGACACAAATGATGACACATAAAACCAAACGCACTATCACAAACAACACAATTCCTTCAGTATGAAGGGGAAGTCGACATCATGTGCAGTAGGTCAATATTTCCATAAAATATTCGATTCTTCAAGAAACTTCTTGAAGGCGACAAGCGCTCTTTTCTGAAGACTTGCCGTTGGCCATGGACCTAGTTTTTTCGTCAATGTGAAAGGTCTTCTATCTAAAAGTAGCAGACTTGCTCGTAATACTTTTCGTTGTGATTCATATTTTGTGCACTCGATAAGTAGATTATGTACATCTTCGTCAGGGTCTCTTTGGTTATCAACATAACAGTACCCAATTTTAGCACTTTTCGAGAAAAATGACGCAGATAATTCAACAAAAGCTCACTCACCAGGTTTGCGCCGCACCCGCGACCGTCCGCTTGTTCGCCACTCGCGAGATCACAATGTGTCGTTTGCTGCACGGCACCATCACGCGATTAGGGCACCGCAACTTGCTGCTGTCGATGAGATGACAACCTTCGTTGACGCTTGTAGTCGCTTGTAATGTCCGCAAGGTGCATGGAACGATTTCCTTTTTCCGAACGCGGCCGAAGGCTCACTAGGGAGACAGGGGATTGGAATGCAAGGCAAGCGAACTCGTCAGACGGGTTGGACGGCCGGCGGCTTGTCGTCAAATTCTTGCTCGCAGGCCTGAAAACCTGTCTCGGAGGTGTTGGTGGAAACCGGTCGGCCGGCGAGGCTGCCTACGTCACTCCTCCAGCAGCCAATGAACGTCGCTGAGCGATGCCGCCGACGTATTTGCGGCACGTGCACCGGAGTATATTCAGGGAATGGGCGCCCTTTTCCTCCCATCCATCGGCCGCGGGAGGAGAACGGCGGTGAATGAACGTATATACTCCGGCAAATTCCGATGTGTTCGAGTTGGGGAGAGGTCACCGGAGTTAGGCGGGAGCATCATCCCCCAAGACCTCCCAGCTGGGTACATTTTCGTTTACAGTGTGTATGAACGTGTAAGAGGCATTTGCCATCCAGTTGGCGTAATCAGGATGACGACGATGTCGATGAAATTGAAGCGTAAGACATTACGTTGAGAGAGACTTGCAATGCGCTGCATTGAATGATGATTATTGTTATTATTTGTATGATGATGTTGATGCAGTGGATACAAAATATGGACCGCCAGCGATTGCATGTCCGCCATGCTGCTTGGCAAGGTGCGTCGTGGACACCGTTCAGATGAATTTCAATTGGGATGCTTCATGCAATACCATAATTATTTTAGTAACTCGAGAATCAAAATTAAGACCTGAGTGACTGAGCTTCCGATATACCCTGCTTTTAACGTTTTGCTAGATATGTGCAGCTAGTCGTAGGAGCAATTTACAAATGTCCTCGGAAAGGTTACAGCGGTTTTGGCTGTCGGTCTCATTTCTGCAAAGGCGGTTCAGCCATCCGTGAAAAGCACAAAGATAAGAAAGCCCGCAACGTGAGCGGGAAGCTAGTACCACCTTGTAAAGAAAAGTATATTGTGGGACTTGGCCAAATACAAAGCGCCGCATTTGTCGGTGGCGCCTCAGAGGGGGGGCCAACGCCCCGCAGATTCTTCGGGACCGGTCAGGACAAAAGCTGCCTCAACCGCGCGGACTTCCTAATTGGCTGCCGCCTTTTAACAACACTCCCGAGTCCACATGTGTAGAAAAAAAAGAAAGTATATAAAAGATAGAGCAAGAAGAAAAGAAGACACGAAACGAGAATGGTCTCAAGCCAATGCCCTCGCGGTATTATGCTCTTTGAAGCAACGCAGACCTTATCTATAGACCGTTTTAATTACAAGCCCTTGCGTACCGCCTCCTTGGGCTGTTAACAAGACAGCCTGAGTACCGCATAACAAGCGGGAGGTGCGGTCTATAAGTAAGTACGTTGCGGTCTCCGTGGTTAGCGTATGCGGATACGTTTTGGCGTTCAGTGCTGAGGGCATGCACGTGAAGAATACGCCGCCGCGACTAACCAGTAAGATGAATGTTCGCATTATCAGAGCACGCGCTTTCATTATGACTGCGCTCATGACCTCAAAGTGTAGCAGTCTGCAAGCTACGTCTGTGTTGAGGTCTGTTGTATAAAATATGCTTTAAGCGTTCAGTGTAGTGTACTTAGCGTACACGTGAAGCCGCACTGCCAATAAGATAAACGGTTCGCATTAACCGAGTGTATGCTTTCATTACGGCAGCGCTCATGACCACAAAGTGAAGTCGTTTATTAGCTACGTCGGTTTCTGTGTATGAGGTCTATTATCTGGAATAGCGTTCAGTACAGTGTACTCAGGGCACACGTGAAGCCTCAGTATACACGTGAATAAGATGAACGTTCGCATTAAACGAGTGTATGCTTTCATCATGGCAGCGCTGATGACCCCAAAGTGAGCTAGTTTATAAGCTACGTCGGTTTCTGTGGATGAGGTCTACTATATGGAATAGGCTTTAAGCGTTTCGTATGGTATACTTAGGGGTACGCGTGAAGCCACACTGCCAATAAGATGGACGTTCGCGTTAACCGAGTGGGTGCTTTCATTACCGCAACGCTCGCGACCCCGAAGTGAAGTAGTTTGCAAGGTACAGCTTGTTTTGTATATTGCTGCTATTATACCTCCCCGCTGCGTCCAGCAACTTCGGATCTTTCCGTGGCTTGTGCTAATCGATTAGAGGCAGTGCAACGCGTGAACGTCACGCAACAAAAGTAATATGTTCGAACAATCACGGAGGTGCGCCGGAGATTCTCATTACGCGCGTCTCAAGAGTACAAAAGGTTAGAGTTCGGTACATCTCGCGTTCTGCTAAATTAGGAGCGACATTTTAAGCTTTTGTACTTGGCTTGAAAACTGTTGAGCGTGCCGAAGCAAAAAAAAAAGAAGCAATATAAAAACAACAACAATAAAAGAAATGCTGCTACATTCTCGGATACGCTTCCGCAGATACAAAAAAAAAAGACCGTGTTAATGACGAATCAAGATGGCGCCCTCGGAGAACTTGCGATTAGAATGGCCCATTATCCTGAACGAGCGGCCACAGCTATTGCGTCAGACTTAATGAGAAAAAAATATATCGAAAGGACCCACTCTTGGTCTTGAAACTGCGGAATTGGCCAAAGCACAAAGGATCGCCGCTCTTGGCGGCAGCATCAACAGGTATGCAGTATATAGCAGCAAGCAACAAGGCGCACCTTCCTATATACAAGCACCTCTGATGAAATCTGTTCGTGAAATAATGTCTGGAACGCGGCGCACATTGCGTCCGCGCGCCTTCCTATATCGAAGCAATATGAGACCGGGCCCTCATCTGGGCTCTGCTCAGCCAGGCCTGGCCCATTCATTCTCCTACAAAAGATTACTAGGAAGAATACTTTGGCGCTAGTGTCTATGGGAGCCTCAACTATATGGCCGTTGCGTCAGCGTAAGATCAATAAGTAGCGCACACTGCGCGTCTTCCTAAGCTTCGTACTTTCGGCTTGAAACTGCCTTGTGGCCTGGCTAATTGATGTTTTCCAACAATATATTGCGTCATAAACGCAAAAATTCACAATTATTATGCATGCGCGCATATACTTATTGTCTATACACATTTAAAAAGAAAGCCTATAGGCTATAGCTGTCAGTTCTATATCAGGTGTTATTACATCTAGTGCAGTCTAGCGTTTTGACTATCAGTTCCTGCTCTTTTTCATTCGAGCCTGTATTTTGAGCAGTGTACAGTTTCTATGCGTTGTGCAACGGCCTCGGCTTTAAAGTAGCTAAAATTTCTTCCTTTGTGTGTGTATAGTGACTTTCGTGAGAAAGTCAACAGGCATGCACAAGGAGACGTATCCTGAACGGATGAATTCACTGCGACACGAAAAGTGATCGCACAGTGATAGTCTGCGACAATATATATGCCGATCGAATGCGATGGTATACGTCTGAGTTTTTCGTTTCTCCTTCTCACTATATATTAATTATTTGAGGGGTTTTACGTGCCAATACCACGACATGATTATGAGGCATGCCGTATAGTGGAGGGCTCCGGAAATTTCGACCATCTGGTGTTCTTTAACGTGCACTGACGTCGCACAGTATACACGGACCTCTAGCATTTCGCGCCCGTCGAAATGCGACCGCCGCGGCCGGGACCGAACCCGCGACTTTCGGTTCAGCAGCCGAGCACCATAACCACCGTACCACCGAGGCGAACCCTTCTCACTACGGTCCTGCGCTGTAGGCATGAGAAAACACTGCAGGAGCACGTTCACAGGCACCGCGTACACGTCTATATAAGGAGTCGTACGGCCGGTCCCGTTGCGCAAGCCCCGTCGCCTTCCCGGCGTCTTGGACGGCCACCACTTGGGGCGAGGCCGACGGGGAACAAGTTTCTCCGACGCCGACGCCACCACTCTTCTTTCTTTCTTTTATTTTTTTATTCCGAGAGGTCGTCCATTCAGTTCCGCGAGCTAGAAGGCCGTGATTACGCAGGCGGCCGCCGGCCGACGCCGCTCGGAACAACGCGATGCCAGCCCGGGGCATCCGAGAACGCTGGCGTGACTGAAGTCTGTAGTATAACGTATAATGCTTGCCCGCGCTCTCACACAGGTCTTCCCGTAGCGACGCGGCTTTCCTGCCTTCAAGCTGCGTGGTGGTGGCGCTGTGTACACAATTAACTGGCACGCGGAAATCGGGAGCTGCGATTCTGCTGTTCCTTTCACGCGATGGGAGCGGCGTGCCCGCTCACGCAAGCCCTTTTTTTATGTCTCTACTAGCTGGAACGCACATTTTTTGTTCGCGCTTAGAGCAAGGTGAAGGTTAGGAACGACGCCCTTTCAAGTATTAAAAAAACAACGGCCAGGCAAAAGGAGACAAAAAAGAAAAGAGAGACAGAGTGAATAGCACGTGCGTGGACTGCGAATTAAATGATTTACTGGGAAAACAAGTATTTCGAGTAGGCCCGTAATTCAGACAAGACAGACGTTCAGGGGAGATGAGATATCGTTGAATAGGGGTTGTTCGCTGGAGCCACCATTTCTACAAGTGGACTTGTAGGTACACGTCAAGGGCAGCAACGGGGGAGATACGTTGCTGCCCTGGCAAAGGCAAGTCCTTTTCTGGAAATGTTAGCAACTTAATGTCGTATGCGGAAAGAAATAAACTCAATGCCATCCGCGCAGACACACGTGTTTGCGTGAACGTTACAAGCAATATCACTGATAATTCACTTCATTATTATTGAATAAAAGCTGAGAGATAACTAACAGCAGCCCACCTCCTTTATCCTATAGACGCATGGGCCCGCGCAAGGTTTCCCATCAATGAGGGGGGGGGGGGGCAAAGTTTAATCTCAGCCTCCCCCCCCCCCTCCGCGTTGTACAAGTCCAAGAGACAACATAATTAACAATAGATGGAAAAAAATGAGAATGAAGTGATGACATGTTCGCACAATGTCCTACCTTTGGTTCTTGGCTTTCATGGAGTAAAAATGGGAACTAACCAGCTATTGGACATGTCATGAGCCATTACGTCATGTCACGAGCCATTAGCGCCAAAACAACCTGCGTGTTCATAACCCTGCTCTTCAATGAAGGACGGGACACGTCCGAGTAAAAGTAAGGAGAAGACTTTGCCCCCCCCCCCCCCTCCTTAGGTGACTTAGGGGGCCGGTCGCGCCCCCCCCCCCCTGCCCCCTCGTGCGCACGCCTATGCCTGGAGGAACACCCCATGCCTTCTCAAAAGGTTTAGGGTGATTTCTATTCTCGAGATAAGTTTTTTTTCCTCTAGAACCCTATACCGTCCATTTTAAGTAGCGTGCCCACAACAGCCCTCTCTCTAATATGCTGAATGTTCGACACTATCCTAAGTAAACCTTAGCAATCTTGAATCGTCACTGATGCCTCGTATTGCTCGTAGCCCTGTGCAACATGGATTCAGCTTTCAAAGTCAGCGTTCGCTCACTAGAGATTGTGAATGTAGTACAGTAACGCTACTGTACTAGTTAGTGTGATGTTTTGCGCCGTTACACCGTCTCCATCACCTCCGTCATTACGGGCTCAGCTACCGTGGCCAGTGAAGATGCCGCGCTCCTTAGCTCGAAGGCCTGGGTTCGATTCATGGCCACGGCGGCCGCATTTCGATAAGGGCGATATGCAAAGAATACCGCCTGCTTTGATTTAGGTCCACTTTAAGAACCCCAGATGGTCGAAATTAACAGTGAGTCCCCCCCCCCCCCCAAATGCGGCGTACCTCTTAATCACGTCGAGGTGTTGGCACGCAAGACGGCAGATATTTTTTTCGTTTTTCGTCTCCTCCGAGTCCTTCCTCTAAACCAAACGAATAAGCGGAGGCGTTTCAGCTTACCTCAAAGTCTCCACAGTTTTTACCAACAGGTGTTCAGAGAGAGAGAGAGATAAAAGCGAAGGAAAGGCAGGGAGGTTAACCAGGTTGCACCCGGTTTGCTACCCTACACGGGGGAGGGGGAAGGGGAGAAAAAAGAATAGATAGAGCAAGGAGGAAAGAAGGAACAAGTAATACGCGCACAGTGTTCACCGCGTACACACAGACAGTAACAACCGAGAAATATTTGACATCGCTTCCTCTGCGGTTGTCTAGAAGTAGGCGTTAACAAAGGCTTGCAAGGACTGGCTCCAAGGAATCCAGAACTTGCAGAGCACATTGAGCTGACGGAGTTGTCATTCCGTTGAGGAGAGTGCGCATCGTGGTCATGAGAGACCTCAACACAGCGAGGACTTGTAGGTTTTTGTCGTGGCAATCATCTGTGGACGATGATGTACATTGCGGGCCATTCTGCATCGGCTCTTTATGACTGCGCAGGGGTGGCAGTGAGGGCCACGCGACATCCGCCGCCGCTTTCAAAGCCTCTGCGTCTTTTCGGCTCTCCGACTGTGATGCAGTGGGCGGTGGTGGTGGCGGCAGTGGTGGTAGCTGTCGCTTCGGAGAAGTGTGACGGTCTGTCGGAGTAGGAGATCGCGTTGTCCGTCCAGATCGCACCGCAGTAGCCTTAGACGGTCGTCGCCGACGCGAGCGTCGTTGTCTATTTCTCACCACATCAGCGGCCTCTTTGTGCGTTGAGCCGTCCCGTACCATCTGTCTCATGACGCTCCATTCTTTTTTCACCAATGGACAGTCCCTTGATGAGGCTTCGTGTGATCCATGGCAGTTGGTACATTTCAGGACAGTTGCTCGGCAGGATTCCGCATTGTGTGGCTCTGCACAGCGGGGGCAAATCGCCACGTTCCTGCAAACTGCGCTCACATGACCCATTTTTTGACATTTACGGCACTGGAGTGGTCGTGGTGTAAATGGACGGACCACGTGACGAAAGTGTCCGACCTTCACGTGGGATGGCAATATGTCGCCTTTGAAGACAATCTTTACGCAACGCGAGTTGCCCAGACGTGAGACTAGGACTATGTTGCTATGATCACTAACTTCCTTGATGAGCATTGGAAGGTCGCCACAAGGAATGGAGATGTCGACATCGTATATGACGCCTACCACCATGTCCTTGTTAAGTGGAAGGTGAGCTCGAACCTTTATACCGTCGAAGTCTGTGACCCTGGTCAGAGCAAGCAGAGATGCCTGGTGTATAACATCGATGGCCAAGACATTCTTGCGGGGGTTGACTCGAACATCCTTGATTTCGTTTGGAGCCAGAGACTCGAGTTTCCTCGAGATGGTCTGCCGATTCAGGTGTCTCAGATTGTCCGATGGCGTAACAGGCACAAATAAGACGGTGTAGTTCGTTGAAGCCACCTTCGGCTTCACAGTAGATGCGGTTGAAGCTGATGAAGCACCCATAGATCTTCGTTTTGGTTTACGACTGTAAACAGGCGTGAATCCATCGTCGGAATCGTCACTGCTCGCCGAATACAGTTCGGTGGACTCACTGTCGGCGTCGCTGAGTTCGCTGTTCCGTTTCTTCCGTTTCATGTTCCTCGCGTAGCCATCGCTATTTTACTTGGCTACACTGGAAGTAGACTGGCTTCCACACCCTCCAGGCATGCCTCCGCCGTCGGCGGGCCCCTCAACAGGTGTTCAGCTTTTATGCCACAGTATAGGGGCTCGAGCTACACACCTGGCAGATGAGATGCGGAGCCGATATATAGCCTTTTAGGTTTCACATGTCGACGGGAGATGCAGAATTCAAATTAAACGGTATAGCACAGCAGGGGTATCGCACGGACGCATTCTGTGGTTGAGTGTGTGTTCGCAGGCATTAGCTTGTCGACCTAGTGCAGGCAGGGAAATAGAAGCGCTGGCTTGGGAAATGGAGCAATGGAAGATAGCCGATATGGCAAATTGCGGTTTGTGCGTACGGAGAGTGCACAAACAACGCGAATACAAATAAGTCCATCCTATTTTTCTATGTCAAAATGCAGCGTCTTGCACAGTTCACCGACGAGGTTATAAATGACCTTTCTTCTGGAAGAGATTCCAGATAGCACGTGAACGAACCCGTACGCCTACAAACACGTTCTGCCCGAGGTAGTGCCCGGCCTGCCGAGCGAAGCGCGTGGGAAGTCGGGGATCATAACGTCCGTCGAAGGCGCTGCAGATGATAGGGCAAAACGTGCCCATGCTCCGAGCAACATGCATGGTGTACTTATTTAAACTCGCTTGGGAGATCCTGATGTATCTCTGTGTATACTTGTGCAACGGGTCGTATCAGTTGCTCTGTAAAAGCATATGTAGATATTTTTTTTTCTGTTTACTGCCTATCTGACCCGCGGCAAGCTCAACAGCAACAAAATAGTGTCCCTGACCTTCGACCTCGCGCCACCGCGGCAAACACCGAAAACCCCATCCAGGTCAGCTGAAGGAGCTTCGGTCGCTTCCTTCAAAGAAAAAAAAAAAAGACATCGTCACTCGCTGTGCAGCATAGCGGTTCTATATACGACTGTTGGTAGGACGTGTTTTGCAAGTGTCGCGCGCTATGCAGGAAGCAAGAACATCGTAAAACTCCGTGTCGCAAACAACGTGCCGCTACTTTTCCTCCTATGTGCATGTGGTGTGCGAGATCAGTGCCTCCAGCGAAAGCAAGGTATATATATATATAGTTGATGTCACGTTGGTGTTTACGTTGTACCATCTCACGCTTACGTCCCAGGACAGCGTACTGCCTTAGCGAGGGTCCCTTCGTCACCGCGTCTTCCCTCTCACCCTCCGCGCATGCCGGAACAGAAATCTCGATGTCACCGAGGAATTTGCACGTACCACAGCGTTCCCTGTATACCCCGTGTCTACACACACGACGACCCGACCTCCTGGACCATAGAACTTTAGCTCCCGTCTCACGCGCGTCACCTCTGGCAAAAGCAATTGAGAACGAAAAAAAGAAAAACGGGGTTGATATCGCGACTACACACGTTCTCCCTGCTGGTGCAGCGCGAGGGATTTCAGGACAACCCAAAGAAAGACCGGTCGCGTTGTCCGTTCGAGGTGGCGGGCGGCTTCTGTGACCCCTTACAGGAGGACGTGTCTCCGTCAGCCGCAGTGACATCGCTACGGGGGACACTCCGAGTGGCAGTTGGGAGGAGTGCCCGCTGTCCTCGAGTAGATCGAGAAACCGTGTCTCCCGTCTGAAGCCCCTTTTGGGCATTACTCTATATATACACTAGAGACAACTGGCTCCAAACATACTCGTCTCATGTCGTGCCCTCAATACGTCCATGAAATGTACAAGCTCTGTGGGAAACAGGAATGTCCGGACCTCGGTCCAGACAGAAAAGTTATCGTGAGACAAAGATAAAAAAAGAAAAGAAAGTGAAGAAAATTGCTGGTCTCCTGCGTGTATTACAAACGTGACCTTGTCAGACTAAAAGGGCAAAGTTGGACAAGGACAGTTTTCATAGAGGTAGTACTGTAGGGCAGATACCAATGGGGATGGGAACACGGAGGAGCGAGTTTTAGCAATCAGTCTTGGTTTTCATGCGTCCGAAGTGCTGAGTCTAGGTGAATGAACTCAAACAGAACTTGCGACTCGGAGAAGTTGGTGATACCTAACTGGCTGCACATTGAACAGTGAGTCATGCTGGTGTCGACCTTTCGACAATAGAAACTATCTTCGTCAGGGCACTGGAGGCGACTGTTTGAAGAAGACAAGTCCTCTCGTCTAAACGTTGCCTCCAACGGCATTTCCTATCCAACGAGTTTTCGTCACTTCAAGACTTCATGTTCCCCTGAACTTTTCTCTTGTTCGGATTTCCGCACGTTAGTGGAATAAAAATAAAAACACGTATGGAAGAATACGGGACAGGGGTTGTATGACACAGTTTAAGACGAGGTTTCTGTCCATCAACATCGTATCGAAGCTTGTTGCTCCTACAGTCAGTCGCTTCACTGTGTTACTTCACGCGTTGCGCATATTAACATCAGTTGCCATAGCAACGCAGACGCATAAAAGTTGCATTGAAAGTCCTGTTAATTATTTTTATGCCAACACAGTCCTTCGTCACATCTTGCTTTACACACGAGAAGAGTCTACAGGCTGACGTTGGCTCCTGCGACGCCGCTTTGTCGACCGCAGTTCTCCATCGTGTTCCATGTGTGTCATCAGATCTTGTCCTGTCATATCCCTCACGTATGTTACCTTTTATTGTTCTAATATGAGTCGAGTGAGCTCTACATGATTCGGTTGTAGTAACCACATGAATGGAAACGATAGCAATGGTGAACGCGAATTGCAAAATACCTATTATTACCCTCCAATGTTGATTCGCAAGCATCAAGCAGACACACATGACTCATGCTAAGACGCACGCTTTGTCGGCGTCGCATGTTTAGTAGTTGCCCACGCCGTGTCTCGCAACAACGAGATCTACTTGAACTCACTACACAATCCGACATTCAAGGTAGCGAGCTCGTTGTAGTTTGTTGTTGTTGTTGTCGTCGTCGTCGTCGTCATCGTAGTAGTAGTAGTAGTAGTAGTAGTAGTAGTAGTAGTAGTAGTAGTAGTAGTAGTAGTAGTAGCAGTAGTAGTAGTAGCTATCGTTGTTGTCGCGCTTCTTTCGATGTTTACCTCTGTGGCATCGTTTCCCGATGCGATCTTGAGAGGATATTTTCCCGACAAACTCCGCTGTCCGCAGTTTTTTTCACTACGTTGATGCCGCGTTTCCAACCATGTTTACTTAATGACCGCAAGATACATACTGGTTCCAGCGCGCAAACGTTTAGCGTCCCCGCGGGTGGTTGGACAGGGAACGAGCGCACGCAAACGTGGATCATTTCTCTTATCCACCCCGTTCAGCTCCTCAAGATAACGTAGGCCGCACGAGAAAGAATATATATGACACGGTAGCGGGTAAGAAAACAAAAATCTAGAAATGGAGGTGGGAGGCGAGCATCGTAAAGGAGCAGATACCAGTGATGATCGACCCTTACGGAAATGTCATATATGGCACTTATATAAATTATATGTGGCCATATATGAGTATATATGTCTGCATATGTGGCTACCGCTTACCATATATGGATGTAAATAGGGCCATATATGGCGCGATTGGCCCATATATGGAGACAAATACAGCCATATATGGCGCGGCTGGTCCATATATAGAGTGAAATGCTGTCATATATGGCACGGCCACACCATATATGTACATCAAGTAGATCCCTATATGGGGTTGTGCTACCATATATGGGATGAACAACGTATATACGGCATGAGTTACTAACATATATGGGGATTGTCATATATGGCAATACGTACAGGAAAGTGGCCTAATTGGTATCTACACCAACAAGAGTATCAAGTATAAACATTGTTGCAATGCAATCATAAAAGATAAAATAATAAGGTATATGTACGTGTCAGTGCATGGTTCACGCGTGTATAGCTTGTACTGAGTTTTACATGAACTTTAGGTTTCCAACAATAAGTGGCAATTATTACGACGTCATTATTATATATACGAGATGTTTTTACAAGGGCGCTATCCTGTCCGCACATATAATACATGCAAGCTCCCAAACCTCGCTATTCTCATTAACCAAGCCGATGTGTATTGTTGTGGTATATAAAAAACGCCATGCATGCAACTTCTATTGTTCACAGTAATGCATGGTTAAATAAATGCTAGTTTTAATGCAGCTTTATCTCGCACATCAGTGGACAAACTTGCTGATAATTCGAAGTTTGTGATGGCTATATGCTGGACACTTCTTTTAACGAGGTTTCTGTGAACGTTGTTTACTCACATCTGGGATCACTTTCAGTTGACATTTACCATAATAATATGCGCAGAGCAATATTTGAGGCAGTATTTTCAAAAACAAAAATGAGACAGTACAACTCGCAGGCCTTATGCTTACATTAAAAATTGGTGTCGTGCTCATGTCTTGCAAGGATGCGCTTTGCGTTTCATTTGGCTGCGTATAAACTTCTTGAATGTGCAGATCGTCACCTTAATGTCCATTTGTAATGAGTACATTCAAAGAATTCATTTGATGCGAGGTTTGAAAGCAAAGCGTCAGTTGAACCTCACTCGATACATACTTAAGGGGTATACGTTAAGAAGTGTCCAATTGACGCACACACGATGCACATTTAATTCACCAATTATTAAGCGCTCAGAATGCTGCAGTTTTATAACACCGAACTCACCAGACTTCTATTTTGTGCGTGTCATTTCTTGATCGGGATCGCTAATAACGTGCACCAATTGCCTTAAATGTTACCTTGGAAATGCATTTATCACGAGACGTTTTTGTGAATAATTAAGGGCCTTACATAAACCAGACTGGCCATTCTATTTACAGCGCTCCGTAGAGCAGCCACGTAATAAATAAAACTACATGGGGCTATGTCCTTTCAACACTAACAGTGTGGCGCATATGCCTGTGAACTATACGCGAATACGTATACATATGCGCGCACATGCATAATTACACGCTCGCGCGCAGCGGCTCATGGGTACGCGGACACACCCGTTTGTTTCAATTGGGCCACATGATTTTTGCCATGGGAGTAATATCGTTGATTAAACGTTCATCTAGGGATTGTAGGAACAGTACATTTATTATTATTATCATTATTATTATTATTATTATTATTATTATTATTATTATTATTATTATTATTATTATTATTATTATTATTATTATTATTAAAGCATGAGAAGAAAGATAAATATCCGGATCGAACACGTCGTGGCAGCCAGCGTACGTGAAGCAGCGAATTGCAGATTCTACGAACGCCTCCCTCAAAGGACATGCACCTGTGCCTCTCGGCAGCCAGCGGGGATAGAGCGAGCCCTATTGTCCCGAAACGCGGGGCTGCTTGCACTCGGCGGACACAAGCGTGGACAAGCGATTCCGGTCTGAGGGGTGAGCAACTCGGCGAATGCATACTGGAAACTTCCACTGCACGCAGGAACACAGACGACCAGAAGGCGCGTGGCCCATGTACGGTTGCGATAAAGAAAATAGCACACGAAAAGTTTAACTTGTATGGTGTTAATATCGCGTTAATAATTATGAAGAGTTGAAACTTTGTTTGCCAATAAGCTTCGCAAAATTTACTGCAGCGACAACTGTGTAAATTGGTGATCTCACACACATCTTAGCGCTGCATCATGATCGAGGCTGTATCCATCCGCGCCGCTGTTGCTTCTTTGCTGACCGGAGCAGCATGCGCGGCTAATGTTCGTCACTTGTGATCTCTCTTGCTCTTATTTCGTGTTCAGCGGCTGATTTGATTTTGCACTGACTTCAACGCAGACCTGAGGAATTTACTTCTCTGCATGTGGTGCAATTGTGGATGCAGAGGCAAGTGTGTTTTTGTGGAGAGGCCGTTGGTTTGACCATCGTTAACTTTTGGTGCGGACAAATGGACGCCTATGCTTGCGTGCAAGTTTTCCTCGCATCTTCCTTTCTGAAAAGCTGTACGGATAAGTGTGGTCGTCTTAAGTTGTGATTAAGTTCCTTTGGATTTACTGGCTCTGTACATCACAGCCTCTGCTAAATTTTAAGGTAAGTTTATCGTTTTCATTGCCTTCTTACGCTGTACTCAAAAATTATGAAAACTCACAAAGCGTAGTGCATTGCATGTTTTGATTAGTATATGACTGCATAATAATTGTGGTTACGTGATTAAGACGTCGTATTCTAGCTATTTTATTTTTACATCACCATTTTGTTTTGTTTTTTTCTATTTCTTCCAGACATGACTCCCCCAATTTATCGGAAGCAAGCGCTGTACCAACTAAATTATGGCTTTCGTGTTTTGTAGTTTTCGTAAAAATAAAAAAAAACATAAATATATCTGGATATTTTTTTTTTGCTTTGACATTTGAGAGAACACCAAAAGTCAATTAAAACTTACGCAATTAACAAATGAAAAACGGTTGGCAATCCGCATCCCCAAGTATGTGTCATGACATTTATGTGCCCGTGTCCTAAATTGTCGGTTCTCGCCCAGCTTTTACCTTGTTTTTAGAATTACGCTTGTCTTGAAGATAAGTGCACACGGCTAAAACGTCTTGCGAGGGCAATTCAAACGGGACAATGTAGGACCAATTAACGCACATACTTTCGTCTCCACCGTCTTCAGTTCGGGTCATATCGGCGTAATTTCGACTCGAACGCGTAGACCAGAGCAACATTATATGTAGAGACCAGATTAGTTGTGATATGATGTGGTTATCTCGAGCGGTTGCGCATACCAGTCGTTATACTAAAAAATGTGATCTCGCCTTTGAATCCGTGAGCACTGTACGTAATTTTGTACAAGTCGACAAATTAAACCCGACTGATCTGCTTAGGGCTTGCAACTGATTAAAATATTAAGGTTTTAGTAGCTGTATCAAAAGCAGGCAACGTTTTGAAAACACAATTTTTTAGCGTCTGGTTTTCAACAAATGTCACTCCATTTCTACTCGCACAGAGACTTATAGCCGCCATTTTTTCACTATACTTGCATATCACAAGCTTGCGTACCAGCCGCTATTGGTCGAACTCCATAAAGGTTAAATATCATGTCCCCTAAATCATTCAATGCACACGCAGTCCACATGGTCAGTGGCAAGTAGATAATTTAATTTGTCTTGCAAAAGAATCCCAATTGACACGCAAAAATATTCTCAATAAAAACACGGTGGACAATGTGTTTATGAAACTGAATAGTAAAAATACGTTCTTTGTGCGCAAAACGTTTCAGAAAAGACAGATAGGACAGAGCGCACTCCTATCTGTCCTTCCTGAAACGTTTTGCGCACAAACAACGTATATTTCCTTTTAGAATGCAGTACCAACCTGCCCAAGTAGCCACCCTGTTGAAACTGAATAGAATATGTCGATAAGCACTCAATTTATACACAATGTATCTTTTCGTGAAAAGTTGATATAGTCTGAATGAAATCACTAAAAAGAAACTAGAGCGCAACTTATTTGCATGCTTTTTAGCTACATGGGCACAGAATGCTTCGATCGTGCATGTTAAAAGAATATAACCGATCTGAATCTTAGCTGCCTTGCCAAACTGTTGTTGTGCAGTGAATGTCTCCATACATTAAAATAACTTGACTAACAGTCATGTGCTGACCCCAAACAGTAATGAACAGCGAAATGACAGTTCTAGCAATAAAGCTTTGAGGATAACTGTAATTATTTTCTTGGGAGGGCAGTGAAACAGCTCACAACCCTCGTGTTGAAAACACGACTGCTACTGCAGACCGTTGGGTGGCATCAATAATCATGGAGCATTAATTCTAGCTGTAGAATGATTTCTGCAGCTTTAATTTATGCCGTGCTCACAAGCGGAATTCATATGTAGCAGTCATCTATATATGGCTATATATAAAAGTACCCATATAAAGCCATATATGGCTTGCATTCATATATAGACCTCATCCATATATGGGTATATCAGGAATTGGGCATATCAGGCCATATATGGCCATATATGGCACATATCAGGAATTGGGCATATCAAGCCATATATGGCTATATATGGCACATATATGGCGAATATTCATATATGGGCCTGATATGCCCAATTCCTGATGTGGCCATATATGGGAATTTTTATATATGTCCATATATGGGATTTTTGTAAGGGTCGACTGTGGGAATGCCAGATCGTGAGTAACGTGCGTCCTCTCTCTGCATGCAGCGAAGTGGAGCCACCGAGCGTGCGCCTCACGCTGGCGCCACCCTGCGGCGGCTGTTGACCTCCAAACGTAATGGAGTGCATGCACTGCCGAGACGTCATCTATACAACACTGCACCACAGCGCCGCCTATACCCGCACATGTGTTCCCTGCCGTTATACCCCTTCCTTTCTTTCTTTCTTTCTTTCTTTCTTTCTTTCTTTCTTTCTTTCTTTCTTTGTACCACTTTACGTCAGATCCATTTGGTCGACCCCATTTTCACGTTCTAAAGCGAACTCCGGACACCGCACGCCAGGAGTTAAGCCCGTAAGTCGGCATTTTCAGAGGACGATTGTATAGCTCGACCTATATAGCTCAGCGAACGAAATAGAAATACATGCACATAAAAAACAAAACACCCAGCCAGAACACTAGCGAATGCGGTGCGGCGTGAGCTTCTCTACACAGCGAAGTTAGTGGTCTGCTCAATCAACGGAATGCGCCGGCCAAGGCTAGACTAAGAACTTGTATATTTATACATTTCGGGCGTATAGTGCATTGTACGGTGTGGCTAGAGACCACCCCGTCACGCGCACGTTGTGCGTGTGAAAAGAGAGGAGCTATATAGACCGTTCCGAGACTCTATTAGCGATCGAGACTGTGCCAAGAAATTAGGTGACTGTTCTACTTACGATCAAGGCTTGGTGTTGCGAGGCAAGCTACACAGGAGACTGGCTAGGATCTAAAGCGTCTATCTTAAAGGAAAAAAAAAAGAACATTCTTGAAACTTCGTAGTTAGATAACATTTAAAGAAGAGAAAAGTTACGGTTAGATCTTCCTAAGCTGACTGAGCTCGAAACACCCGCATAGTCGGTCGACTTTTTCTGCGAAAAAAAAAAATAATAACGACAACAAAGCATTCAGGGGGCACGCGATAAGCAGGAGCAGTACATCTAACGCATTTTATCTAGAAGGAAAAACGTTCCAACAGATATGTCTAGTGGGGTAACCTTTGCAGAAGCAAAGGAATGTTGTAGACCTTCTGATACCACTGGTTCTCGAACTGCAGTCAAGATAACTCGCCCGCTGTACTTACCACCATAACTAACCCTTTGCGTGGTGCACAAAGCAAGCAGGCTAACGCCATTATCTCGTGCTCGCGGTCAGATAATTCCCGAAGGGGTACGGGTAAATATATTGAGTCTGAAAGCACCTTCCAGGCTCCAGTAAAGTTATGCGCCTGCTCCACGTTTCAACGAAACAGAAACAAAAAAGAAGGTTTACGGGACACATTAGAAGCAGCGCCGCAGCGTCTATACGGTTGTCCGTCTTAGACAAAATGTACGGAACTACAAGAAAAAAAATAAACGGTTCGTGAGTTCAAGACCACGCGGACGCATCGCGTGCTTAGTTTGAGAGCAACGACCGGACAAGAGCTACTCCCAAGAGTTGGTGACGTCCTCATCTCCCAGCGCCAGACCGTCGTAACTGTCATCGTACTCTTTCTTCTTACGAGAAGGAGAGAGAGAGAGAGAAAGAAGTTAGCAACAGTTTGCAGTCGCCTGGATCGAGCAAGCACCCTCAGAGCCGTAATGGTTACGAGGAATGGCTCAAGAGAGCAACCTTCCGTAGCAGTTTCCTCTTGGAAAACAAAGGTACAAAAAAAATATGCGATGAGCGGGGCACACGCGAACGGCACAATGCAGGTCGCCAGACGACCCTTCATGCCCGTTTTTATATAGGAGTATCCCACCGATACTGAAAACACCCCTGAGCGGCCACACGCATGCGCTTTGCAGCAGGAGGTCCCCTTCGCTCGATAGCCAGGCGTTCCCATATGGTTACACTCTGCGGACGGTTCATACTTCCTCTTTAGAGCGTTCTTTTTCTTGCTTCCAATTCCTCTTCTTCAAGCGCTGCCTGTATATATGTACCGCTCGAATCAGCCTTTCGTATCTCCCTTTTCCGTAGTTTCTGCTTACTCTCTTCAACTTATGTTTTTCTTCTTCTTTTTTAAATGTTTCTTCGGCAAGCGCCAAAGGCGCGTCCACCGACTTGATGCGCTCAGTAC
This sequence comes from Rhipicephalus sanguineus, assembly GCF_013339695.2. Taxonomy (NCBI): domain Eukaryota; kingdom Metazoa; phylum Arthropoda; class Arachnida; order Ixodida; family Ixodidae; genus Rhipicephalus; species Rhipicephalus sanguineus. Next base: position 76,231 of record NW_023615383.1, read on the forward strand.
GCATTCTTTCCAGCCATCCGGACTAGCCCGGTTTTTTCGGTTCTCTCGCTCTGCGCGGAGATGCTCTTGAGAGAATAGTCTTGAGAGGGCATCTCCCTGCGTGAAGATGGTGCCCAGAAGGAAGCAAGAAATAATAAAATAAGAAGCAGCAGCCGTGGGTGCTATGAAGTGCATGCCACGGCCGCCTTGGGGAGCCCTCGACCATCCCGGCTTACCCGTCGGCTTTCGGCCGGAGTGAGCGCTCGTCCCGTCATCTTGTGACTCTTGCCTTGATTCTTTTTTTTGTGCGCTGCTTTTATTTAAGGACGGATGTGCTGAAGGACGTGGGGCTCGACTCTGTTCTGTCGCTGCATGAAGAGTGGCAGTGCTTATCAGCGAAACAGATTAATCGGACCTTGCCCTGATATAGCGAGAGAAAGGATTTTCACGGATTAACGTTGCGCCAAGCGTGAGAGACGAATGGTGACATGGAGACTGCGCCCAAATGTATGAATGACAGAAAGCGAAACTATAGTTGGTAGATCACAAAAGACGATAGGCGTCACAAACACGGACACAAGAGAGAAGTCGGGACTACACAAACGCCTACGAAAGGCGAGTTACGGTGCTTAGAATAATAAAACTGAGCTAGTTGGGAAGTAGACATGAATACTTATCTGCGCATGCCCAGGCAGGAGGCGACACCTATCACTCCGGCACGCGTAAGCGTCAACGCGAGATAGGCGTTCTTGTTGTCCTTGACTTCTCTCTTGTGCCCCTGTTTGTCACGCTTACCGTCTTTTATCATGACTCCCAATGTAACAGAGATATGTATCGATATAAATAATGGGCGTGGAAAAACAATTCATGTACCACTGACGATGGATAAATTGTGGCTATGGGTTCACGTGCAAGTGCTGACGGATATATCTGGAACATCGGAGAGATAACACGCTGAAATGTGTCTAGCGAAAAGAAATACACAACTGTCGTCAAACGGGTGCAAGGAAAGATTACTGCGAGTGGCCGAACCGCCTGGCCCTATAGATGTGCACGGTGTGTAACTGCGCATAAATAATTCATCGAGTAACTCCCGGTAGCAGGGAATACTTTTTTTTTTTAGATTTTGCGTTGGAGTGGTTTATACGATGACGGGGCGGGGGACATGCTTTTCGCACTTACGTAGCGATTTTAGAACTCATAAAAAGAAAAAGACAACTGAACCGCGTGAGCAGTTCTATCATTAAATCTTTGTAGCACTTTCGCTGCGTACTCAGTTTTTGTTCTGCGAACTGTCAGTTGCTGTGACATCGGAGAGGGCAGTCACGTCGTCCAGTTTTCTGTAGCATCTTGGTACTGCTTCTTTGTTCATTTTACACACAGATAAATGAGGCATTCAATTGAATTGAATTGTAATGCCAGCTTATCTCCTGAGAAGGATCGAATAAGGAGACTGCAAGAATGACGGTGCAGTTTTTTCACCTTCGGTATCTAGGTGAGCTGGCAAGACGTATACAGACTAAGAGCCCACAAACTGGAAGAGGCCTACTACGATTCAACGTCAACAATTCTTTTAACTCATATATGCCCAGTGTCCTACATATAGGACGCTTCTTTGATGCTCTCTAACATCGCTGTTTCTTTAGCTGATGACTAGCGCCACTTACAGCACATAAAGCAGGCCTTATTCTCAACGTGTGCAAGCCTAGACATTGCTTGCTTTTCATGCTGTCACGTGTCGACCGCTTTCTCCGGGCAAACGCGTGCTTTGTGTGAAAGACGTCATTGAGAGGAAGAAGTGCAATGTCGGTGTGCACGTGAAATGTTTCAAGGCTTACCACACCCGCACACAGCACCCCTAGTACCCAGTGTCCTATATGTATAGGACGGCTTGAAAAACAGTGTTGTGTTTGCCTGGCAGTAAATAAAAAAACTTGTGTTTTCTTTTGAGGGTAGCAGTACACTTTTCGTGAAAAAAAATATTTATTTTGTCATTTTTTCTGAGTTTGGGCATATATGGGTTAACCTGAAGAAAGAAGAACGCGCCTTATTGTAGAAGTTTGCTTGCGCTAATCCTTTGGGAATGTACGCTTGAATCCGAGCGCATGCACATGAACATACTGAGCCACAAAATTCGACATCAAAAATAACGTTGTTGACATACAAAGCCATTGCCAGATTCTGCACAATTTGCTGTCATCGTCGTCGGTTGTTGTTGTTGTTGGCGACTAGGGTGGAGATTGATTGATTGATTGATTGATTGATTGACTGATTGATTGATTGATTGATTGATTGTTTGATTGATTGAAGCTTTATTAGCCCCGAAAGAGGCGAACCGATCCGTTCATGAGTGCGGCTGCTCGGACAAAGACGGCGCCTTTACCGCGGTGTCAACTGTTTGAAGTGGCAACTGCTACATGCACTTGACGCAATGTGGTGTAGAGATTTCGTGGACCCGCACGTTGCCGGTAATATCGCGTTTATCATGCTCATGTCTTTCGGCAAGGAAGAGTGGAACATATCATCGCAGAATGTTGCGACTACGCCCAACGTAGTCACAACACCGTAGCCTGCTACGGTGGATTCTTGCACGCCAACCTTAATGACTGCCTGTAAGAAATATTACGGGTCTTATCACCGGTAAGCTTTGCTTGATCTTAAAGGGGCTGTTGCCACACTAATGTTGCATCCACGTTCTTCCATGTTGAAAAGACTCGTAGCCTCTTTCACGTTTGTTTGTTGGATGACTGTCCCATTGACACATGGACTGCGTCTTCAGGTGCTGGTGTCTTCAGGTATACTCCTTGTGTGCCCGTGTTTCCGTGCGTACAACGCTTGTTGATAACGACTTGCTTGCGTAGCAATATAATTTCGAATTTCTGTATAGCCAGCAATAATGTACACAACATTTCCATGTTTCCACATCAGAAATGTCGCCGTAGCAGATTAAGAAACTATGTCCAGCCCAGGCTTTCAATGCATCATTCCTTTGAGACTTGGTAATTGTCTTGTTCAGTCGGCCAGTAATTGTCTTTCCAGTGCCTCCTAACTGTCTTTCCGCTGTCGTACGGCGGCCAGCTTTCACTTTCCCTCTAAGTGGACACCTACAATTGAGCTAGTGCAGTACGTCTATTCGTGGTTCACGCAACATTTCCCGAACGCCACGGTATACCAACTCCATCGGTATACCTTGCATTCTGCAGGAATTCGCGCAATAAATAAAGCGATATCTTTATCTTTTCAGATCTTAAAAGAAGCCGGAAGACAAGCCATACTCGTCGGTGACTTGAGAGAAGGAAAGCGCGAAACAAATCGACTGCGTCGTTTCAAACTGATACTTTATTACGCGCCATCAGAGAGCCGAAAGTGAATCCTCCGTCGGTTGTATCGATATTTAATGGGCTTCCCGGGTGCCGCTTGCCGCTCGTTGGTGCTGCCCGCGGGGTGCTCCCCGAGCAAGCAGGTTGGCAAACACGCCTACGTGCCACGGGCGCAACAAGAACGCGACGTCTTCTTCTTCATCATCTTTGAGCGAGGCAGCAGACGGCACGCAGCAACGGCAGCCAAGCGAGACTTCTTCCTCTCACGGGGCGAGCAGCAGCAGACAAGCAGGACCCAACCGGGAAACAAAAGCACCGGAACGGGTTTTGCTGCGGCACGGTCGTACGTAAGACGTGCCGGACGCGCGCATTTCTTGCCTGTTATACCCCTCCGCCTAGAGGAACATCAAAGGGCGGCACCTCTCATCTCTCGATCCTCGCACAAAGGCGACCGATGCCGTCGGCTTGCCCG
>NW_023615384.1:0-40001 GCF_013339695.2 Rhipicephalus sanguineus
CCTAGAACTCCGCAGCGTTTTTTTTTTCTTTTTTTTGAAAGAAATATTCACGAACTTTCACCAAAGAGCGTTGCGCTTACTTTAACTGACTCAAATACCACAGTTATGAAATCTGAGGTAAGCTCGTATACAGCAGCGACCACAACCTTCGAAGTATTTCTAACTGTAGGTTGAAATAAAGCAGTGACTGCAGATGCTTTGTCGCCTGCTTTAAATAAAACTGAGACATAAAATCTAAACAATTTTGAAATTTTGAACCGAAGACTACGCATACAGCTAAGGCGTAATGAAACACATAAACCTGCCATCGCAACCTGGTCCTCGACACTGAAGGCATGTAGACATCGATGTTGAAAGCTGTATCTGCAAGAACAATTTACGCAAACACAACCCTTGCATCTATTGCTATTCATGAAGCTGAATGCAGGTGCACCTTCAGTTCTTACAAGATGACGACAGGAACTGATTAATGCGATGCAGAGGCAGCATAGTAAAAACTGAGCGAGTATGGAGCTTTCATAAAAAAAAAAAAACGCCTTCATCCGGTAATCAATATAGCGTCGGTAGTTTCGTAAAAGCTGGGCTGCATGCATACTGGTAATTTAGTGATTAAAAGAAGAAAAATGGCCTTTAACTATTCCAAAGTATCATTGTTTTGGGGTTCTCCCGTCGGCGCTAATTATTCGAAAACTATTCGAAAAACATTCGGTATTTCGAGTATGTACTATTCGATTCGAGTACCGAATCGAATAGAATGCTATTCGATTCATTATTCGAAATTTTCGAATATTCGCACACCCCTACTGTTTTGCAATGCAGAATACAGGTACGCTTTTCTTATGGAGCGGCCGGAAGCATGCAAACTCGAAGCGCATGATATGCGGAAGTAGGACGACGAGCACACATTGAAATGCAACTGTAATAACCAGTAATAATATTTTATAAAATTAGTAAGTTAATCGGGAGAGGTATTCCTGATACTTACCTCGTGAGTACCAAAATTCGCTCATTTCAGTGAAAAAAAGAATGATTTTGAAAGATTGAGCAGAAGTAGAAGTGTCGATTTAGAAATGTATGAAAAAGTTTCGCGCGTTTTGCACTTCATTCGCGGCTCGGAGATATGTTTTTATCACAGAGGGGCAGGCTGACATCAGAGTACATGGGATGTGCTTCTTGATATTGACTTCTTTGTGATATTGTGTAGTTTGTGTGGTCCGTTTAATTAGTGCTGCTCTGTCAAACTTTGTCGTGAATTTTGGTATCGACTATGCTGTAAGAACCTGGGTTTGCCATGGACTGGCACCCTGTATATTATTTAATGAGTATCTGGCTTCAGTGTCCCCAGTTTTCGGTTTGTGGCATGATTTACAGTTCTCATGTACTGCTTTTTTGCGAAATTATGCAGGACGAAATCAGTTGAGCTCTTGCGTCGTCAGTGGATCTGATGGACGGTCCGTCAGTGGATGGTTCCCGGCGACTACGCTTCCTTCGTTGTTGTGCACTCTTTTGCAGCATTCTGGGCTTCATTCCGACACGCTGCGCTTAAAACTTGAGTGCTGTTGATTTCACGTGATCCGACTTCTGCTATGTTTTTTGGTGGCTTTTTAAATCTTTGTTTCTTGTATTGCTTTCCCAAATGCTGGATCATGAAACTAAAACTGCAGCTTATTGTGAATAAATGAAATAATAAGAACTCAAGTGTTCTCTTGAATTTCATCTGCTAGAGCTCTCTGGAAAAAAAGTACACAGTGACTCTGCAGTGTTTTGATGAGAATTCCTTCATGTAAGCAACGCGTGACACGATCAGCCTAGAGTAAAGAAACTGTAACAGCGGAGCAAAGAGAAAAATATTCCCGATGCATCTCGCTGAAATTCCGTCCGGACGAGTAAGGAAATTCGTGAAATAATCCGGAAGTGCCACAAAAAAAAAAAAAAAAAAAACTCTGGACAGCCGGAGTGAAAGAACAGCGAAAAATACTCTGAAGGTGCCACGCTGTCACTCCGGCCAACCGGAGTGAAAGAACAGCAAAAAATACTCTGGAGGTGCCGCGTAAGAACTCCGGCCAGCCGGAGTGAAAGAACAGCGAAAAATATTCCGGAGGCACCACGCAATAACTCGGCCAGCCGGAGTAAAAGCTTTACTCCGGAAGTCCGAAGTACAAAAACTCCGAATGGGGGGTCGCTAAAGGACAAGCATTTTACTCCCACCAGGGAGTAATTTTTTTTACAGTGTACTCAAGTTTTGCCTGTCGAACACCTACTTCACCTTTCAGAAGTATTGCCGGCAGGTAGACGGTGTGGCGATGGGGGCGTCGATTTCGGCGACTGTTGCTAACCTAACAATGGAGGCTATTGAAGCTCGGGCACTTCTCGTTTATGACGAAACCGAAGTGCTTCTGAGGTAAGTCGACGATTGCTTCAGTGTTTTGCAGCGGCAGAACCTCGACCTATTTACGGTTCACCTCAACAGTATGCATGCAGCAATTCAGTTCACAGTCGAAGCGGAGTGAGGGCCAGCTACCGTTCTTGGACGCCCTGGTGAAACGCGATGGCCCAGACTGTCTTTCAAGGTGTTTAGGAAGCCCATCACACTGGGCGCTACCTGAACTACAGATCGGTGCACCCACTTTCGCAGAGGAGATCCGTTGTCGGTTCTCTTCTTCGTCGGGCTGAAAGGGTGTGCACGACAGGGGAAGACCGTGCGGGCGACAATGCCCTGGTGCGGCAGGAGCTGATGGCGTGTGGTTACTTTGAGTATCTAATTAACTGAGTAGGGCGCCAGTTGGCTCGTGCAGTGCCTGCCCAATCTGGATCCACACTGAGACGTTCCGTACGTTCCGCACAAGAATGACGTCAAAAATAAACATGTTGCGTCCAATGCCGTGGCCGAACACTGCGCAACTACGTCACACGCTATCAGCTGGAAAGACGCCCGTGTGATTGCCAAGGAGAAAAAATCGTGCTACACGGCTTTATCTTGAGTCCCTGATCATCCAAACCACGCCGCACACCCTTAATCGCAACGAGGGTAATCTTCCTCCGATGTACGCCAGGTGTCTCGGTCACGTGATGCGCCGTACTTAAAAAGGCGAACTGCTGTGCCGATCTTTTATTATTGCGATAGCAATTATATGGACCCTGTCGGCTGATTTTTGCCGTCGCCGTCTGTCGACGCCGTCATGTCCCGGATATGCATATAAAGCAGAAGAAAAAAATTCTGAAGTACCCGACCGCAGATTCGAACCAGCAACCCCTCGCTCCCCAGCGCGCTGCGTTAGACAACTCAGCCACACACCATGTATGCGCTGGCGAAATAACGGCGAGCTATTTATATACACTATGTACCGCTGGTGGTAAGCAAATCTCGGAGGAGCGTGAGCGTGTTTTTCTATCACGCAACACTCCTAGTTTTCTTTCAATTTGAAAACTGCCCTTGAGTCGCGCACGACAAAGTGGCCCTTTTCTGTACCCACTCGTGATGTGGAAGGAAAAAAAAAAAAAGAAAGAAACACCGGGAACACCTTGCATCAGACGCCCTCGTGTGGCTGGAGACGCAGAGGGTAACTCCCCGCGCCACAGTTTTAAAAGAAACGAAATATCTAAGAGCGTCTGATTCTCCATTGTCGACACTTGCAGACGCAGCGCTCCTAATTTTCTTTCATTCGAATACTGCCCTTGACACGCGCACGACAAAGTCCATTTTCTGTACCCACTCGGGATGTGGAAGGAAAGAAAAGACAAAGAACACCGGGCACAACTAGAGTTACTGTATATGCTACATGCTACCTAAAGGTAGCATATACAGTAACTCTAGGCACACCTTGCATCAGACGCCCCCTGTAGTAGGAGACGCAGAGGGTCGCTCCACACGCCGCAGTTTAAAAGAAATATCTAAGAGCGTCTAAATTCTAAATTTCCCCGCTTATATTAACCACCGGTTTTATGGCCAATCCCCCGTAGTGGGTAAGAGCCAAAAATTAATGGTCAAGCAAGCAAGCAAGCAAGCAAGCGTCTGATTCTCGATTGTAGACACTAGCAGCGTGTTGCTCAATCACATAGGCGTAACAACTGTGACAGTTGTTAGTTCACGCTTGCCCTGTGCATGCCTATGCGTTCATTTAAGGTGTCCTTCTTTGTGCTTCAGCGGCACGCTGCAAGTATCGAGCTGCTTCTGGTTCTTCGTGTGACATTTCGATTTGCTATCGTATTTGTTGCTTCGCCCTTGCGGCAAAACTGTGACTTTTTGTGAACATGGTTCCCGTGGGGGAGCCGAAACGTCAAAAGACATTCGTTTATAAATCATTTGGTCGGTGTCCGGATCCCTTCAACTAGAATTTAAACAATCCTCCATTGTATTCTCTGAACTATTTTGCAACTTCACCCATCAGTTGGACCGCATTTTATTCAACTGTGCTGCACGTACTGCAAACCTTACGCAATTCCTATTTGCCCACCACCCATCTGGGGGCACTGAGTCTCGGTATTGTGTGTTCACACGCCTACTCAGAATGGCCAACAGTATGGCATGCAACAATGGTGGGTTGTAACGAGACAACAGAGCAACATCTGTTCCTTTGGCCAGCCACTTGAACCAACGTTACTAGATACAATTGTATTCTATAATCTATTCTAGTAAAGTTGACTTGAACTGTCCCTGAAGAAACCATCATGCGAATTTGGTCTTTGACAAGGCAAATGGACTTGTGACTACTAGTCAACATTCCTCTGTGAGTTTTGTCATAATAAATGCAAACGCCCCTCCTGACTAGCCCAAGCCACAATGATTCCTCTTCATCGTTACTAACACATCTATCTGCGTACGCATGGGTTACTGTACAGACGAAAACAGTTGCCATTTCCTTTTTTTTTATTGGTGCAGTTACTGGAAGCTTAAGTTTATTGCATGCTGGTCCTTTGGTTACATATTGTTGTTTGACAGTGGATAGCACGACCTCTAGTGACTTAATTACTGCGTAAATGCATTTACAGTAAAACCTCGTTCATTGAGCCCCCTTTAAAGGCCAGCTCTGGCGATTTTTCGAAGTCAATGGACCTCAATAAAATTCGCTGGGTATTACATGTTTCCGTCGTTTACGCCACATTACAGGCTTCAGAGATAGGCAGATATTTTTTGGGTTACAAATGAACTTTATTGATTGCTTCGAACTGCCCGCCTGGCTTCCCACAATTACTGACCACAATATGTGTGTGACGTCACTTATGGCAAAGCAACGGAAGTGACGGAACCGAGACGTCACTACAGTGTCGGCTTCCACAGGGCAATGATTGTGCGTGTTTGGCCCGTGCTTCGCTGGTTTGGCGTGCGAATTTCAGTTTCCTGTGGGCGGGCGTACGCTAGGTGCTTTGTGGGCTGCACACGATTCCCCGCGTAACTACCCGCGTAACAGTACACTCGCAGCTGACATGTACCCCTCGTCTCGATATTAGAGTGCGCTAGCTAGCAGTGCCGAATTACCACACAGTAAGTACGGTAATGTCGTACCGGCTGAGGAGTGCGCATGAGCGAACTTTGCCGTACGGAAACTTTTCGTAACGGGCCTATCCGTTTACGGTTAAAGTGCTTTTCATATATGCGAAATATGGCTTGTACTTGGCTTTTATCAAAGTTCATCAATCCTATCAACGTGACGTTAAACGCTGCTAACCATAAAATTACGCATTCTTTCCATAAAAATAGTAATGAATTTGTCCGCAAACTTTCTGGCATTAGCATTTTACCCAAACTTGAGCTTCCTGAACAGGTGATGGCATCAGGCGGTATATACAGCGCACAACCAGGCAACAAAACAACGTTGACAAAGTGTTGTACTTCATCACATAGGAATGGAGATTCTAGTTGGCCTGCAAATGTGTCTTAATCGCTGGTGTTATTGCCCGACAGCTCTGAGGAGCTTATGCGCATGGCACGGTCAGTCATAGACATAGGTAAGGCTGGTGCGGCATGGTTGTCTTTCAGCTGAGCGTCTACTCTTCGCAGCTTTCACAGCTTTATAGCCTTTTCACAGGAAAGAACACTTCCTTTCTGGACTGTACCATGGGAGTACAAAGGCTGACATCAAAGCCTCAGCAGTGCATTTTTTGGGGGGTCACACCTATTAAAGGAGCACTGACACAAAAATTTTGCACCTTGTTTTTTTTGTTGCAATAGATAGCTTATGATCCACTTATCACGGCTGCAAACTCGTTTGCGCGAGTGCGCGACGGTTATTTATTTAGAGACGTTTTTAGAGCGCCCAGTCGCAGTTTCGGTTTCAAAGCACCGAGCTGGGCAGCACTACTTCCGGAGTACGGGTAGCCACAGCTGGCCACCTGAACACGCAAAATTGTGACGTAGGCGACGCGCGAGCGTGAGTGCGGTGGGCGCCGAACCAGGTGAAGTGGCGCCAGCTATGGAGGATTAGAAACTAACAAACGTAATCTATATCCTCCGAGCATTCGGAAGCGCCCATCTCGACTCGCTAAGCTTACAGCATCGATTATTTGACTATGGCTCTCAAAAACGGCGCCGATCGGGACGAATACATTGCTGTCGAAGCTTAAGGACATGAATCTAAAGCAAATGGAAGCATCAGTTCGGAACTTACACGTTACAGAGCGCACGGCGGCCACTTGATAGATTCGAAGTGGACGACAACCGCTTTTGGCAGTGCTGCCATGTTTTTCGGAGGTGCGAATGCATCGCCGGCGAAGCTTGCCGTGCAAGTTGGACAGCTCTCAGCGCGTGCGGCGACGGCCTACGACGTTCTGCGGCACCGCGCCGTTGCGGCAGGCTTGCCGCTAGCGTGAGCGGGCCATGGGCGTCCGGAGGAGGGTGCAAGGGAGGGCAGCTGCCCCCCCTGGAATTTTGGATAATAATTTTCTATGCAGTAGCAGTAAGCTACATAGCTTAGCACACTCGAGTACCGCATATCCGCGTAAAACATCATTCAGGATTACCAGCCAACTTTGCACGTTACATACTGCTATGGACTAATCTTGCCGGTCATGTCACGACAATGAAACAAAAGCTACCTATGCTGTATGCCCCCCTCCCCCTCCCCCACCCTCTGCTGATGCACTCCCCTGGAAAAAGTTCTGCGGACGCCCTTGGAGCGGGCCATAACATCTGCCAACGGGCACGACGAGCGAACAGCGGAAGAGAACACAACTAGAACACGCCAAGCCGCAGGCACGGAGGAAGAAATGGCAGGTAGCACGGCACAAGCGCAAGGGCACAACCAGCCACCAGCCAACACAAACTCGTGACGTAGGTTTGTTTACACATCCCCCGCGTTGATGTCGGCGTCGCGAAGCGCTCGCATCTCGCTCAGTCGCGCGGCATGCACTTTAAAATTGATTTTAAATATGTTCTAGGCTATATTGGCCCTTGATATTTCGTAGACGTTGTGTACGGCTCCGCATACATCTATTTAACTCATTATCTCGCCTTCGAAATTTTGTGTCAGTGCTCCTTTAAGGCGATTATGGCGGTGCCCAGGGAGCCTTCTGCCTTGCACGATTTCCAGTTTTTACCAGCTTATACGTCACGCGAAGACAGTATACTGCTCGGCTGGGTTTCCGTATCGTTGCGTTTTTTTTTATTACTTAAAAATTATTTCAGAATCTGCTGAATATTTCTACTATCGGGCCCGTGACATGAGCATATCGAGGGCATAGATGCATCATTACTTTAACATGGTCAAAAGATCGCCAAAAATTGCCTTAATTTGGAAATTTGGCTAATTTGGACGTGGCAGTCTGGTTCCATGAAAAACGTACATAGGCCTGTACATAAAATATACATAAAAATGTTCATGGCATGAAACTCTCGCTCATTTGGACGTATTTGGTCATACTTCGTTTAATTTGGAGTTTCCGAAGCTGAGAGGCACGCGACACACATGGAATTGTGTGACCCTAGGTGGTTTCCGAATCGCATTGCCAATACAGTAAGGCACGAATGACTTTATTCAAAGCATCCTGAGAATGCCACCCCTTAGGGCGACACCGCGGTGCGCTCCCACGTAGGGAGAGTTAGACCTAGCCTAACCGCCGCATTTCTGGCTCTCTGGACAGCCCGAAGTTGATGGTGGTACTCCGAGCTCTTGAGGGTTGAGCTCCACGTTTCTTCCGTCAGGTCCCCACGTAACGAGGGGCACCGCCAGAGCATGTGCTCGAGATTTCACGTCCTCTCACAGCGAGGGTGAGCTAAGTCACTTGGAAATAGCTATATTTTTCACAAGTAGCGCAAACTCCTCCTCTCAGCGCCATTTTCTCGTCGCCCGTCACTCTTTGCCACCATTAGTGAGCGAGACTCGCAAGGTGCACCCGGCCCACATGCGGCATGTTGCGAGCGCTTACTTGAAACGCAAAAATTCTAGGTGCAGATTCACAAAGATGTTCGTATGTAAGATGTGTAGTAAAAATAGTTTGTGGTTAGTCGGTACCTTAGTTATCAACTTGCGTTTTGTGGGGAACAAGTTACACACTGGTGCTGGCATATATAAAAAATTCCATTGTGCCATTTTACTCGTGAACAGCTTTCTGGATCTGGTGCCTGTTTAACAATGTGAAAAACCTAGGATTTGCATATTGTAATTGATTCATAAGTGTGGGGTGCGTCGTTCACACCAGGAAAACAACAAGACATGTTAAACGTAATCATAGGAAGTGCTTTTCGCAAACTGTGGTCTTTTTGTTTACTAGACGCATTTCGGAAAATCAGAAGCTACATCAAACTGAATAATACAGACATCTTCCGTCGCACCATCTGCAATTTGCCAACGGAAATACAGCCAAAGTATGCTGCAAAACATTTTGCTTCTTGCGTAACCAAAAATGCAAGCGGCTACAAAAACAGGATGGTGTCCTTCCACTGAATAGGTTCTTGTTTATTTAGAAGTCAAATGTGTACTTTCAAAGTTTGGTCTACTGTACAATAAAATAACAAAGTGCACCACACAGGAACATGCAGCAACTGTATTAGTATAATAATTGTAATTGAAGACAGCAAATTAGTAACAAAAACAATGAGAAATCAGGATAAATTAAAAAGAACATAAAAATCGACAGCACAAAGAATAAAAGGCATGCTTACACTCCCTTACAAATAAATAAATAGTTCAAGCAAAAAGAAATTAGAGGTTAACATGGACAGCTTCACAGCATATTGCGAAGTAAATTACGCTCAGAAGTATTCATTCTAAAAAGACAGGGCGCGCAAACACGGACACAAGAAAGAAGTCAGGACATCACAAATGCCAACTAGCCAACTAGCTCAGCTCTCTGTTATTCTAAGCTCAGCTTGTTGCTCTAAGCTTGTTGCTGGGCTATTTGGTTCATCCGTAATGAGAGAAAAAACTAGACGCCTAAAACACCGTAAGAAGGACGAAGAAGCACACGGAAAGAGCGTCACTAGAAACTGATTTATTCTCAGAAGAAACGCAGAAAAAAAAATATATATATATATATATGCCGCACCACAGATGCGCACACCGCACTGCATCGGCTAGTCACTACACATCAAAAAATACTCGAGGTCAATAGAAAGGCATATCTAATCAAGCAACGACGAGCAAAACTGGAACTCATTGACATGCGCAAAACCACTGATGTGTCACTTACACACAAGTCGCCTTTCTTCTTTATCCAAAAAGCTTCCATTAATTCCCGGGCCAGAGCATCTGAGCTTTTGGCAAGAACAGAAATGCTTGAAAACCTCACCTCACAAGAACAGGAATGGCAGTGTGCAGGCAAATGTGCTGCCGAATTATTTCGAAGTAACAGCTCATGTTCCCTAACTCTGACGTTCAAACACCGACCAGTTTGGCCGATGTAAATCCGACCACAACTAAGTGGGATTTCATACACCACGCCCACCGAGCAATCCACATACTTTGATGCGTGTTTTTTCCCACAAGTGGAGGCCCTTGGTGGTTTAGAAATACGTGGACATAGGCCAGCCAACTAACGTGGCGCAGAAAAAACTACAGGCACATTGTACCTGTTAGCCACGTTCTTAAGGTTGTGCGCTACCTTATGAACATAAGGTACCACCATAGGTCTTTTGACCATGGGCTGCCTGCTTTTCTTTGTGCCCTTCAACATTTGAAGGAGGGTTTCGGCAACGGATACAACGACAGAGTTGGGATAGCCAGCTGAATGCAGCCGCCTAACCTGATCCATGTAACTATCCTGAATACTGTGAGGAGAAGACTTCACCATCGCTCCCTCGAGACACATGGTCGCAATGGCCCTGTTAACAAGTTTAGAATGGGCCGCACCGAAAGGTAATAGCTCCTTGCGCGAACGTGGGCGATAGGCCCAGCACACGTGTCGCTTCGAGAAAGTGATGCTCAAGTCTAAAAATTGCAATCTATTGTCAATGGGAAGCTCATGTGTGAACAAAAGGCCGTTAGCATGTTGTCTGAAAAGTGCTAGAATTTCATCCACTGAGCTAGTGGTGGTCAACAAAGGATTAGTGTTTAAAATAACTAAAAAATCATCCACATAACGAAAGACTTTCAGCAGCATTGCATCGTCAAGTACTTGAGCTAATTCTGTGTCAAAGGAAGCTCCTTCTGAGAATAAATCAGTTGCGAGTGACGCTCTTTCCCAGTGCTTCTTCGTCCTTCTTTCGGTGTTTTAGGTGTCTAGTTTTTTCCCTCATTAAATTACACTCATCAATTGGTGCTGCGTACGTGCCATGTCGCTTTTTTTTTTTTTTATTGTACACGTCTCATCACCACCTTCTATTTATGCACTTCGGCAAAATGAACGGCAAAAAGCAACTCCGACATTGTCGGAGTAAGTTTCAAACGACATGTGACAAGTGAATTTTGTCAAATTTATGGGCCACGCCAGGGCTGAGAGAGAAAAAGCAGAGCTTTGTAAAGATTATTTTCGCAAAACGTTGCAATAAATTTTTGCAAAATGAAAAGAAAATTGTGAAGAATCTTATTGTAATTACTCTCGGCACTTTCAGGTACCGTTGTCTAATACGAGCGAGCTAGAATAGTTTTCGACATGGCACAGTGCAGCAAGTTGGCATCTTGCTGCTGCCGACGGCGTCTTGCAAAATGTAAAAAGCCTGCACTCACGTACAGCGCACACATGCGCTGATTCAACGTTTTCCGCCGAAAGAGAAAGCGACGAGGGATTGGGGGGGCGGGGTGTGTTATCGGGGATTACTGGTCACTCGTTGAGCCTGGTTCAACAGGGGGGCACAAAAAGGCGAACAAGTGAGGAGAGACATAGAGGGCGGGGAGATTATCCCGTTCCTTTTTGTACAATGGTTTGCGCTACCTTTGAAAAATACAGGGACCTTAATCGCCAACAGCAGCCTCTCTCATTAACGCGCCGATCTCAAAGGCCATACTTCCATCACAAAGGCCAGAAACATGTCAAGGCTGCCATGTTTATTTATTACCTAAAGTAAAAAAAAAGCAAAAGCTCGCCAATTTGGACTAGTTTCTGATCACGGTAAGAACATGCATTGTATGAAGGCTATCATTAATTCGGTTATAATTCGACCTGCTTAATTTGGATGATCCTTGGAGCACGCTGTGCACGAAGCTGTTCTCGGGCGGCAAAGTGCCACAAGTGTGCGACACAAAAGAGTGAAAACAGTGTCCGACCGCATGTGGGTCGCCACCTCTGAGTTGCACAACTAAAGCCCCTCGGAAAGCAGCGATACTCTCCCCTGCATCTTTTCCACCTTGATTTTTGAGAAATGGGGATCACAGCATAGAAAATGCTGGAAGTAACGTCTGTGAGGAGACTGCTTTTTTAAGACCGTACGAATGATGTGCATATAACAGCTGCATCTTACCGGTACTTACCTACGGAGCAGAAACTTGGAGACTTACAAAGAGGGCTCAACTTAAATTGAGGACGACGCAGTGAGCGATGGAAAGGAAAATGATAGGTGTAACCTTAAGAGACAGGAAGAGACCCAGATGAAAATGGAAAGCCAATTTCCAGCTGGAAATGAGTTTTCCAGCGTAGTTTCCAGCTGGTTTGTCCAATACCAGCTGGAATGAAAGTTTTCCAGCTGGAAATGTAACTGGTAATCATAATATCCAGCTGCGTCTGGGTCCAGCTGGATATTGTCCAGCTGGAAAGTGAATGTCGTACCTGGAAAATTTCCAGCTAGAGCAGGAAACAGCTGGGAAACCTATTTCCAGCTGGACAATGGTTCATTGCCAGCTGGAAACCCTCATTCGCAGAATAAGTGCACAAGTGATTTTCAGGAGTATGAAAGGGTAAATGAAGCTCTTGAAGGTCCTGTATTGGACAGAATTTTTACTCTCTCTGTGACACTAAAGCAGCATAAAACACCTGCACAATATTTGTTCGTAGGCATGCAGCATCAGAAGTTTACAGGATGTCTTCCACTAAAATGTAAGATTAATTAACACCCCTGTTTTAGTTTGCAGCTACCGGTGAAACAGTACAGGACTGCCTGGACTTACTGGTATATGCAGCACAGTTGAAATTCAGGCCAAACTCAGTGAATATTAAGATTTTTTGAAATCCTGCAGGTTTATTTTTTAGTGAATTACATGTGCATACTCATACTTTAGTGTTTTTACAAGTTCAAGAAAAAAAATGAAGTTGTAGGTTTCAATAAGACACACTATATTTAGCACACTGCTAAATATAGTGCTTGCTCATTCTACTTTGCTCATATTCAACAGAAATCACCGAAGGTACAAAATATATTTTCTTATTTAAAGGGGCCCTGCAAATGCTTTTTCGTCTGCATTCTGTAGTGCTGGAGTGCATGTAGTGCTAAATACTGAGATGAACGCAAGAAGAATTATCGAAGTTGGTGCACGGTAACGGAAGTTATTAATCTTCAAACTTCAAAACCGCAGCAGACGACGAGAAAAAACATTCCCTTTTGCATTTCACTCTCCTACTGACGTCAAAGGTTGGTTCCAATCAGCGTGCGCCTATGTTTACAAAGACATACCGGACGACTCGCCTCGTGGTGGCCATTGTGCAGTGCTCCTAGCGTCGTGCACCGTTTCGTAATTGTTTTCAAATTTTCACATTCAAAAAGAGAAATCATATTGTATCCGAGGAAGTATAAAGAGTGCGTTTATAATTTTTAGCGGACAATAGTGTGGCCTATTGTGACCATATGAATATTACGTGCGACTTGTTGGGTCAAACCAATCAGATTGCATGGCCAATGTTGCCACTCCCACGTGATGAAGTGTCACTTCCAATCACAAAAATAGCCATTGTGTGTCACTCTAGTCCAAAAACAATGCGGTTTCTCCATTGAAATAAAATTATAACAGCTTTGTTTTTGGCTTTGCCACTTGCACAGCGATATCGGTGCATTTCACAGTTCAAGAAGCTATGAAAACTACACACTTAAGTTGTGTCGCAGGGCCCCTTTAACACTGACTTAATGCTACATTAAGTGCTTCGGAAAAGATATGTCACTTTAGCATATATGTGAGCAGGTTTTCAATGTTTCATACATGCACATAATCTTTTGAATTGTAACTACTGAAAGTTGTCATGTCAACAATAGTTTATTGCAACACACAGAAATACACAGTGAAATTACACATTGTAAATATAACAGGAGAGCATCTCAAAATGCATCTGTGCAAAGCATCAACCATATACTATCGACCTATATCACAATTATTGTACATGAACCTATCAACACATATTAGACATAACTCCTTTGTTCTTAGTACACAGTACCAATAACGGCGGCAGCCTCGAACCGTGGCTTGTTCATCTCTGAATGCATCTCTAGAGCTTCATTGTGTTTTTTACACAGCTTTCGTAAAATCGCATGCTTTTACGTTAAACACATAACATTTTTTATTATGTAGACACAACTATACAACCTTAATATATAGTTAAACAAACAAATAAATGCAGCTTCTAACAAATGTGCACTGCCTTCTGCAAAAGGATTAGTGCCGTGCAATAGCTGCTTATTTCCTGGTTAGCAAATGTACAGAAGGCAGGCTACAAAGTGCTTAAAAAATTAAGCATATTCAATGACACAGTCACTAAAATCCAACTGCGGTAAATGTTACTGTAACAAAAGTCATGTAACACCAGGTTACGTGCACACATGAAGTGAAGTTGTGACTCAATATCCCAAATTCTGCGCTCACGTGTGCTATACAAAATTTTAGTGATATGGGTCCAATACCTAGATATTGCACAACTGATTCGAACACACACATGTAAGAAAATTGCTCAGACTGCCAACAATGCAGAATACTTGGTAGAGTATTGCTTCTATAGGCAAACCTTATAGTGAGCCACAAGGCAGGTCCAGGGAGCAATAATACCTCCACACATGTAACCACCTTATTTAAGCTGACAATGCACATATATGTTCACAATAATCAATGGCTTCATTAGATAAGCACAAACCTAAAGTTCTTGTAACACCATACGATTAGTCTACTGCCGTGGTACAATGGTTATGGTGCTCGGCTATGATTCGAAAGTCGCGGGGTTCAATCCTGACTGCGGCGGTCGCAATTCGACAGAGGCAGAATGCCAGAGGTTCGTGTACTGTGTGATGTCAGTGGACATTAAAGAACACCAGGCGGTCAAAATTTCCAGAGCCCTCTACTATGGCATGCATGATAATCGTATCACGGTTTTCGCACGTCAAACTCCACATATTGTATTACCATACAATTAAAGGAACACGTGAAAAAGATATTTAAGTGCTTACAAGCACTACGGTCATCTATGCTAATGCAACACATCTGATGAAGCATGTGCACAATATGTGCGATATTTCAGTTCGTGCAGAGAGCTTCATTGTTGAGACTTGTATCATACGAAGGCTAATGCATACCCTTTAAGCAACTGGCCTCATGTAACATGACACAAAGCAGCTGCACGTTTTGATTTTGGCACATTGTTTATTGACTATTTAAGCTTACTGATGAGTTTTTGGGCAAACTGAACCCTCCTACTATTTACAGGACTGTTAATACCATTTGAAAACAGCAATATCTTAAGGCGGTTTAAAAAAATTCCTTGACATTAAGAACATCGGTACTAACATTTCATCATTGTGTATAACTGTCACATACTCAAAACCATTCATAGGAGTTAACGAAATCACAAAAGTACTCACGATTATTAAAACAAAAGTATATACATGGTTGTGTTTGTGTATCAATCATGAAGAGACATTCATGGCCTTGTTTTCTTGCGGTTTTGATGTGCCCACTTGGCAGAATGGAGTCAACACTGTATGCCTCGGTGATAATGTAGAAGTGTTCTTCTCCAGATGATTCTCTCGAGCAGAATATTCTTTTTGCCCTGGCATAAGTGCCATCTGGAAGGACAACAGCAGTGCTGTTGGATCTCACATGCTTGCTGTACCTTTCTGAGGCAATTACAGCACCCCGAACCTTCACCCTACGAAACTCAACCACCTCTTTTTCCTGCAGTTGCGTATGTGCAGAAACATCGCGTACTACTTCAGGCTTGCCTAGGGGAGTAATGCTGTCCAAGCATTCTTTTGCAGAGCTTTCTTGTATTAACGAAAGTACATGGCTGCTTGCACGCGCCTTCATAACTAACAAACTGCTGCGCAGCAGAAGCCTAGTAGCAACTTGCAAGGCCACTCCATTGGCAGATGTAATTAGCTGCAAAAGTCTGCCCATATTTGTTTCAAATGTGAAACAAGAATGTGCCCATAAAGGACCAAACAAAAGAGCAGACTTTGGTAAATGCAGCACCTGGTGAACGTTGTATGTCATGTTCTTCCGGCCGTACAAAAATTCAACTCCAACGACAAACTCTGTCAGCAGCTGTGTGCTGAGGTCTACATCTGCATTTGAAATCGAATCCTTCAGCAGGAGAAACACACCTGACACAAGAAGGCTCCAGTGAGTCAAGTACTTCTCCCCAAGCACGTCAGTCAGACAAGGCACACTGTAATGAAGAAGCCAGTACTGCCATTCTGAGGCCTTCCAATACTTTCTCACCTGCAGCGACCTTGGCTGACGGCTTACACATACAGGCATTCGTATTTTACAAAGCCTTTCATTTATAAGCCTCATGGTAGACGGCATGCCACAGTAATATTCTGTCCCTGTATCCGAGAACCACAATTCAGTTAACTGTCTCGAGACGCCAAGCAAGACACAATGCATGTAATCGGGGCACCATGACCAAGCAGGACTAAAGCCTGGCAAGTTAATAAGAGGAGAGGGGCCCTTCACTCCGTGTACAATGGTTCCAGTACGGCAAGCAGCGCTCATGTCGGCCAGGGTCTGTTCGTCGGTGCGGTCGGGGTAGGGTTGATCCATGCAGTATTTGATGGTACCTGTTAAAAAATTAAAATACACACAGTGTGTTTAAATTTGCAGCAACTGATTAGTAAAGCAATGAAAGGGACTAGTTGGTGCATGTTCATGTTCAAATGCACTTAGTATAACAGATAATGAAGGACTAAACGACGACTGAGAAAGAACAAGTGGTCATACGTGGTGCAAAGCATGAATGTGGCAGCTGAATTCGGTTTGCCTTTACACTCATCCATCCTGGAGGTAAGTTGTGACAACTACTCAACCACAAAGATTGTTACATTTTGTCGCAGTGGTAGTATGTGTCTTAGCTTGCTGAAGTTTCTGACCTCCAAAAAATAGCGGTTAAAGGGAGCTAGATATTTTGTGGGACTTGCCTTCAACATTGGTCCCTGGATGGTAGCACCAGCTACAGCCGAAGTACCCATTGAATTGTACCATCTGCTGCATCGCAGCTCTGGCAGGTGCATCTGCACAGCAGCATATACAGAAGACCTGCAGGGTTATGGAAAATGATGTAAATATACACTCGCGAGTTGTGTGGTATGTGCGCTCAAATATTCTGCAGAAGGCAATTTACCTTGGAGCACACTTGTGTGCCAGAAAGTGTCCACGTGATGCCACTCGCATTCAACTTCTCTAGTTGTTGCACAAATGCCTGCAGAAGCATTGGCATATGTGGATGTTGTTGTCCATACCACAAAAGTGGTGTCATAACATTGCTCCAGCGCAGCCGGGGTGGCAGTTCGTTTACAATGACTTGAACAGGCCATATGTTAAACTTGGACGATTTGTAAACAGGACTTCCGTCACTGTTCACAGTCAACGTCAAATCATATGGAGCCATGGCAACCTTTTCGCGTGCACTGCAGTACTGATGACCATCTCCCATGTCTCTTATTATGCCATTACTGCTCTGTGGACGGCTGAGGTTTTCTGCTAATGCACTGCTCGCTGTCTTACTCGACAGAATTGACATTAGCTGCCTTTCAATCGGCAAACTTACGAAAAAGCTGCCTGTACGCATAAGATCTTGGCCGACATATTTCTTTCTGCACACTGCGCATTCGACACGAAGCTTTTGGCGTTCCTCTAGGCTGCCCTTTGTTTCGGCGAGCAGATGCTTGCAATCTGCACAGTAAAAATTGAAAATGACTTCGGTCACATCAATTCCACAAAATTTCTTGAAGAGGTATTTGCTTTCTGGAAAACATTTCCTCCCAAGAATGTTGTTGAAAAGTCTCTGAATTTCCTCGATTGCAGCCCAGGATAGACCGAATTTAAGAGCCATATCCAAGAGCAGCATATAGGCGTCACCTCGGGTGACTGACCCACCGTCAATGAATGGATCGCAGAGATCGTCCGCGTCTGTATCTTTCGGATCACAGCTTGGTCCCGCGCTGTTATCAGTCGGCAAACAATATTCGTCCGCGGAAAATGGTGACGCTGGCGGCGTGACAGATGCATGCGAAGTTGTGCATTCACTGTCAGTGAAGTCGCTGCAGTCCTCATCGCTGTTTTCCTCCGAGGTTGAATCCAAGTGCACCGATTCATTGCACATTTGGTCCCCGTGAGAGTTTACGGGCGACGTTGGTGAAGATCTCGTTGATGCCATAGACGACCGAACGTGATCGGCTGGGGCTCGCGCAGCACCGTCTCTAGGATGGTCAAGAAGCCATTTCGTCGACTTTGGCATGCGGCTGTCTGATCCCGGGTCGAGGATAGACCTTACGCCTTTTACGTGGAGCCATTTGATGTCCAAAAAATTGAGCTGTGTATATATGCACGTAAATAATATATACCTCTAGTTCAACGGAGACACGACGCAAGACAAGAGCGCGGGGTACACTTTAAGTGTTCCGAACAACGTGCTGCTAAAACGTACCGTAAACCTAACGTGCTGCGGTACTACCCAGCACTAAATACTCTGCAGTCGCACCACTTTTTTTTTTTGTAAAGAAAGCTGAAATGGTTCACCAAAAAAACATGATAAAAGTGTTAAAAAATTTTGTTCAATAAAGAGCTAATAAATACTGTCTTAGTTTACGTACATGCAAGAACTACATTTCGGCGCGCCAAGTCAAGGCAGAGTCGCATGAGCGTGAGAAGGTCGACAATAGTCTCCCTCCGCGTTCCATGTGCTCGGACAACTCGTGCAAGTCTGTTTGTCTATCGTCTCTCGCATTTATTTGTTGCACGCGTTGATTAACCATGTTTGCTCTTGTGAGATTTGTGGAAGAGAAAACGGACAAGCGCTACGTCATTCCAGTAGCTGACGTCGCGAACTTCGAGCCACAAAATGAACTCGACTTTGACAATACGATGCCCTATGATGCGTATTGGCATGACGAGGACGACGATGTAAACAGCGGCATGTACGTCGTACAGATCCTCAAGCTCGCAGGTAAATATATTGTTATAGTGCACCTGTGATTACAAAACACGCTTTCTGTTCGATTTCGCTGCTCTCCGAGGCCGCGTGCAGTGGAATTGCGTATACACCTGCGCAATAGAATAGGTTGCATGACCCGTATGATCTGGGGTGCTCCTAGCTTTAATAACGCTGAATTATAACGTGTAACACACTGCTGAACAGCTGCATCTCTAAGCGGGCAGCTGAACATGCTGACCGCGTAGTATTTCAGATAACTACATGTTTAAATCATGTATATCAAACCACTGAATACAATCCTGCCTGACAATGTTAGCATGAGGTCTGACAACGATGAAGGGCTGAGCGCCTGCTGAATGTATCCTACCTTAACTTAAAGCCCAGATACAATATCGTTATATGACCAAACAATGACAATTGGCCGTGAAAAATTAGGTATGCTAAGTAATAATTATTCTTGATAGATAGATAGATAGATAGATAGATAGATAGATAGATAGATAGATAGATAGATAGATAGATAGATAGATAGATAGATAGATAGATAGATAGATAGATAGATAGATAGATAGATAGATAGATAGATAGATAGATAGATAGATAGATAGATAGATAGATAGATAGATAGATAGATAGATAGATAGATAGATAGATAGATAGATAGATAGATAGCTAGATAGATAGATAGATAGATAGATAGATAGATAGATAGATAGATAGATAGATAGATAGATAGATAGATAGATAGATAGCTAGATAGATAGATAGATAGCTAGATAGATAGATAGATTAGATAGATAGATAGATAGATAGATAGATAGATAGATAGATAGATAGATAGATAGATAGATAGATAGATAGATAGATAGATAGATAGATAGATAGATAGATAGATAGATAGATAGATAGATAGATAGATAGATAGATATAGATAGATAGATAGATAGATAGATAGATAGATAGATAGATAGATAGATAGATAGATAGATAGATAGATAGATAGATAGATAGATAGATAGATAGATAGATAGATAGATAGAAGATAGATAGATAGATAGATAGATAGATAGATAGATAGATAGATAGGATAGATAGATAGAGATAGATAGATAGATAGATAGATAGATAGAAGATAGATAGATAGATAGATAGATAGATAGATAGATAGATAGATAGATAGATAGATAGATAGATAGATAGATAGATAGATAGATAGATAGATAGATAGATAGATAGATAGATAGATAGATAGATAGATAGATAGATAGATATAGATAGATAGATAGATAGATAGTAGATAGATAGATAGATAGATAGATAGATAGATAGATTACGATTATCGTGCAGTCAATTAAACGCATTTGATGTTTTTATAACCTTTGCAGCCACAAGGGAGGAAATGGACAGGGAGACCAAAAATAAAAGAGTGCATATTCCGCCTATAAGGTATTCGGATGTGGACGACCTGCCCGTGCCAGAAGGGGACATTGCCACAAAAAAGAAAGCCATTAGACAAGTACATTCATACTTTTCTTGTTTAAATACGCTGCAAACAACGAAGTGCTTAGTTTTCAACAAATTTACTAATTTGCCATTGCTGCCATCTATTACAGCAGGAAAAAGCAAAGCAACAGAATCAGGCAACAGCAAGGAAGCAGCAGTATGAGTCTGTGCTGCGACAACACATGAAAAATGCACTGGGGAAGAATCGCGATGTTGCCGAGGTTGTACGCGATGCAAAGGCTACTGCACCGACATTGCGCACCTCCACCAATTCATCACGAGGATCCCAGGTATGTTAACAAGAAATGTGTAGATTGAAATGTGTGCAAGGGTGAAACATTATTATAGCTGGCCAACCGCACGTTTACTTCTCATTGCAATAGAAAGAAACAGACACGAAAAAGAGATAGAAAAAAAAACAGCAAGACAGTGAGAAGTGGAAGTGGACATGCAGACTTCTCGAATCCTTCGTTGCCCTTATTTTTAGGTATTTTTGCTCTATTGTAAGCAGTCTTTCTTAACCCAGCAATAATGAGCTAGAAAACTAGCCTGCACCATCCCATGTTCAATATTGATTGTGTTTGCTCAAGCTGCATCTCTGTACCAAAGCTTCATGATGGCAGAGGTATGTGCAAGTGTATAGGCTAAAGGGCTTCAGCAGGCAGTGACCTGATTAGGTGTTGGCTCTTGCAAAATGGCACATAAAATGAATGGATGGTTGGCCTAGCAGAAAGCTTGGAGAGGGGTTGCTGAAGCATAAAAGCCTATTCAATATATACTACAATGAAGCATATTCAATATATAGTACAATGCTGTATGCTCACTTGACTTCTTATTTCTCTCTGCTGTAGCAAACTCTTGGGAACAGGTCAAATGACCAGTAAATGACTGTTCTTGTTTACTTAATAATTTTAATTTCCTGCAGTCATTTGTGATGGGTACTTGGTATACTTTGTTTTCATAGCAAATATGTCAGTTGTCTGCAATATTGGTTGTTTCAACTGTTACATATAAACATTGCTGTATTATTGACTAGTGCACCAATAAGTAGCAATAACTGATCACGACACACTGAAAGTTAGGTGGAGAACAATTTGACCCCTCACATTATTATAAGACTATTTATGTTAGGAACAGTATGTATTACGCTGCATAATTTCTGGCTTTTATTTTTTCGTTCACAGAGCAGAAGGAACAACGAGGAAAGCAGTGACTCATCGACGGATGAGTCACTTGTGTCATCGAAAGACCTTAAAGCTGCTCGCAAGGATGCGAAATATTGGAGAATGCAGTGTCGCAGAGAGCGTGAGCACAATGCCTCGTTAGAAAAAAGAATTGAATTTCTGGAGAAACACATAGAGAAGCGACTGGACAGTGGTAAGAATCTTTTTTTTTGTCAATTGTATATGCTATCTGATAATACCCATGCTTTCTTAGTTCTGCAGATACTTCAAAAGCAGAAACCTTGCGAGGGACATAATGGTAAGTAGTTGTGAATACGTTGCTGTCGACTGTTTAAAAAAAATTAATATCCTGTATTTCGCAGTGCACTTCCAAGGTGACATTACTGCTACCTTTAATTGGAACCAGTTTATGTGTACTTTTGTGGCGAGTTTGCAGGCAGATATAACATAGTGTACCGCATAATTGTGTTGTAACCAACCTTATCAAAGATATTGTAAAATTTTGATAAAGCTTAATTGGCATGTGAGCATAGCAAAAGGGAGAGTTGGGCTAGTTGGTTTGGGTTCATATCAATCAGTCAGCGCTTGTGTTGCCAAGTCTTTCTGTGTCCTGCGTCTTTTGTGCTGTTTCAATATCAACATGTGAGCATAGTAATAAATCTTGCCATGAAGACTTGCATCTGATAACGGGCATTAACAGTTTTTTCTAAATTTTTTTTGAACAAGCAAATCTACACAGGCTAAGGTAGCCTTATCGGAAAGTTGCATGCATAACCCGACTTTTCGTGACGCAGGTGTGAGCCAGCAGACGCCTACAGCAGTAGTAGTGCCACAGGCACAAAAGAAAGATTATCAAGCGGCTACTGGCTGTAAGATTGCTAAGTGTTCCTGCATTATCATTCATTCCAGATATGCAGTGACCGGCAGCATGCATAACTCATTTCATTTCATTACACAGGCATGAGCCAGAAGCAAATAAAAGCGCCATTGACACCTGCCACTGCACAGCCCCTACAAGTAACCACTTCCGTCAACGATGGTGAATGTACGTGCAAAATAATTTACTGAAGTGGGGTTTTGACGTGGACATCTGTTAACAATGTTTACTGTCTGCCTCAAATTTGCAGCTACAGCACGAGCTGTCCTTGAAGAGGATCCCATCAGCAATGAACAGCCGCAAGTTGGGGATTTTATGGCCACACCCGATGGACGTGTGAGTACAGCTGTTACACACATATGAATTACTCAACAGTACCCACATTCAAGTACTATATAGCTTGTTCCCCAAACTCTTCACTTGGGTGTCTTATAAACATTCGTTTACCTTTAGTGCTCTAACACATGTTGAGTCTTCATGTTTCACCACAATATTTTTTTATGTGGTTCCAGTTCCACTTGTCCAGTGGCATTTTCATCACTGCTATAGCCAAGCAGACAAACTGTTTAAGAATAAGAAGCCAACTATTCTCGTAAGAGATGCTGCCCAAGTAATTTGGGGAAGTGAGTTGGCCAAGAGAAGTGTGAGTGGCAGGCTAGCGCCAACAAAAAGTGGCACCAACGAACAGCCAGCAAAACAGCTGACACCTGCAAAGGTGAATGTTATTTATGGTGAGTATTTGTTGCGTTTTTTTTTCTTTTAGAGAACTTATATATTACTTCAGCTGACCATTATGACTGTGAGGAACAATTTTTTGGTTATAGATTGTCTGCGTCATTGGGGCCGCGTCAACGATGTCGACACCAGGGATGCAGAGCACGCTGTGCCGAGGACATTAAGCGAAAAAATTCAAGACGTCAAAAGGAAACTGCGTCTTTAGTGCACTATAAGAGGCGGAGCTGCAAATCCTCTCTAATACATCATTGTGTAGTATTGTAAATATAATGTAAATACATGCATTCTCGTTTTACAACTTGAGTTTTGTCCTCTATGCATATGGCTGAGTTGTTTCTGAAAACAACTGTCGATGCACCCTTCTCTTTGATGGACATATATGCACTGTATGTAAGCATGAAACTTGTTTCCCTGTGAAGAAGCTAACTTGATTGAATTGTGCCTGCATGGAGGTTATTTCTGCAGGTCAAAAGCTCACGTACATTAACTGAAAATTGCTCATATTCCAGCTGCAGACTGCTTCTATTCCGGTTAGAGCAACAAGTTTGCAGCTAAACAGAAGCATTCTGCTGCTACAATAAATGAGAACACTTGTCAGCTGAAATGCAGATGCCTTTCAGCTGGAAAAAGAGGATGCATTCTCTAGCTGGAATAGGGACACATTTCCAGCTGGATTGTTGAACTGGAAATCCTTTCCAGCTGGAAATTTTTCTAGCTGGATTATTGAACCGGAAATCCTGTCCAGCTGGAAAATTTTCCAGTTCCAGCTGGAAAGTTTTCCAGTTCCAGCTGGAAAAGTTTCCAGTTCCAGCTGGAAAAGTTTCCAGCTGGACAGGATTTCCGGTTCAATAATCCAGCTGGAACTGGAAATTTTTTCCACCTGGGGAGCAGAGTGGGTCAGGGAACAAACGGGGGTTAAGGACATCATAGTTGAAATCAAGAAGAAATGGATATGGGCCGGGCACGTAGCACGTCGACAGGATAACCGGTGGTCGTTAAGGGTAACTGACTGGATTCCAAGAGATGGCAAACGCGTGAGGGGGAGACAGAAAATTAGGTGGGTAGATGAGATTAAGAAGTTTGTAGGTATAACGTGGCAGCAGAAAGCACAGGACCGGGTTGATTGGCCGAACATGGGAGAGGCCTTTGCCCTGCAGTGGGCGTAGACAGGCTGATGATGATGATGAATGAGGTGTACTGATGCAGAAGGAGCTTTGAGGCAAGTTGTATTCGTAACTTTTACGTACCGTGGTGCCGCGGAGCGGTGGCCGCTGGAAGCTCTGTCGAGAGTATCGGAATGTCGGACAGCAAATGTTGCCTCTTTCTTCGTCTTGTTTGTGGTCGTTACGGGACATTGTGATCGATATTAGCGTGTGGCTTCCTCAAGGTGATCAGAGTAAAGTAAAAAGCTACTGATATTGCTGTGGGCCTCGATGCCGCCCTTCAGATTAGCGCCGCAAAAAGCAATGAGTGGTTAAGCCGGTTATAAGAACAGGATTTGTGTATTCATGCAGCAAATAAAAATGCCTCGATGTAATAGCCATTTTGTTACTGTTTTCTTGATACCCCCACAATTTGGCATTTCCTTAATACGGACATTTCTTTTCGTAACGTGAAATCCGAATTAACTAGGTTTTATTGTACCTATCTAAAGACGGGTTCATTATGACGACTAAAACTGCGCTAAAAACACAAAGACAAAGACGAGGAAAACAGGACTCGCGCAGACTCACAACTGAACGTTTAATGTTTGAAGGATGACATATATACACAGTTAACACTTGATGAAATAAGATCATTGGACACAGATATGTCTGCGTCACAAAGTGGCACCTAAATATTTCAGCTCACAATTGGCAAGTGATATGGAAGGTTCACTTATACACCCCCGTGTAGTGTTAATCTTGAAAGCCTCGAACATCTCGTGTGTGCACCGGTCCTTGTGACGAAACAAAATCTTGGTTTTATTGACAAGCGGTTGGCACAACTCGCTGCTGCCTACTTTACACTCCCTACAGTGTTTGGACACGTGCGAATAGCCATCTGTAGAACAATTCCTAAGATGCTCTTTCAGCCGAATATTTATACACCTCCCCGTTTGTCCCATGTACACCCGCCCAGAAGAAAAAGGAAATTCATAAACTACTGCGCAGGCGCATGGGACAAACCTGCACCTATGTTCAATGCTGCAAACAAATGGGCTGTAATTAGGTGTTTTATCAATGGCATTCATTACCCTGGCACACAATCGCGACATTTTCTGAGGCACCGAAAACACAACGTTCACACCGTAGCGTTGAGCTACGTTCTTCAAGTTATGTGCTACCTCTGCTGATACGGGATAACCGCAAAGCCCCCACCCTCGATGGCGCGATTTCGGGGTGACTGGGTGCCGTTCATTTTAAACTTCTTAATTAGTTTTTCGCAGGTTGCTGCAATCATAGATAATGGATAACCAGATTTAGTTAGCCTGCCCAACTGCATTTGCACACTTTCCGTCACTGCGTGCGCGCAAGGCTTCCGCACAGCAGCATCAATGCAAGATAGAGCAATTCCATTCTTAACTAACTTTGAATGCCTAGATGAGAAATTTAGCGGACTTTTCTGAGACCTAGGTTGATATAGCCAGCATGTATGGGATGAACCAAAACGAGGCCGAATGGTGTGAACGTTGTGTTTTCGGCGCCTCAGAAAATGTCGCGATTGTGTGCCAGGGTAATGAATGCCATTGATAAAACACCTAATTACAGCCCATTTGTTTGCAGCATTGAACATAGGTGCAGGTTTGTCCCATGCGCCTGCGCAGTAGTTTATGAATTTCCTTTTTCTTCTGGGCGGGTGTACATGGGACAAACGGGGAGGTGTATAAATATTCGGCTGAAAGAGCATCTTAGGAATTGTTCTACAGATGGCTATTCGCACGTGCCAAACACTGTAGGGAGTGTAAAGTAGGCAGCAGCGAGTTGTGCCAACCGCTTGTCAATAAACCAAGATTTTGTTTCGTCACAAGGACCGGTGCACACACGAGATGTTCGAGGCTTTCAAGATTAACACTACACGGGGGTGTATAAGTGAACCTTCCATATCACTTGCCAATTGTGAGCTGAAATATTTTGGTGCCACTTTGTGACGCAGACATATCTGTGTCCAATGATCTTATTTCATCAAGTGTTAACTGTGTATATATGTCATCCTTCAAACATTAAACGTTCAGTTGTGAGTCTGCGCGAGTCCTGTTTTCCTCGTCTTTGTCTTTGTGTTTTTAGCGCAGTTTTAGTCGTCATAATGAATCTTAACCAACTAGCCCGACTTGGTGCTCTACTAAAGGCGGGACCAGGCAAAAATTCTTTGAAACTGTATCGCGATACCACACAAGATACTTTTACAACAATTATTTTGGATACAGATACAAGATATACAACTGCAATTATTGTATCCAATACGATACATTCGAAATGTGTCTTAAGATACTTTGACACATTGGCACCAATTCGATATTATATACTTTAAAATCCAGAGTAAGCACCCCTACCCAAGCAAGTGCCCCCTCCCCTTCTTGGGAGATTTGAAATATGGCCACCTTTCTTTCCTCCCGCCATTTTCACTGTTCCATACGCCGTTTTTATTCGCCCGACGAGTACGGAAAAACAGTGAATGCATGCATGTTCCATAAAGCATTTCAAGAGAAGAAGGCTGTGCATTCTTTATTCTTAGTGCTCTTCCACCGCTATCTTGAATTTTGATCCGCAACCGAGCAAGCGCCTCCCCTCCTAATCTTATCTGATATCCATCACCGTAGGGGGGCACTTGCTCAAGATTTTACGATATATGTGTGTGTGTGTGTGTGTGTGTGTGTGTGTGTGTGTGATTGAAGGGAGGATTTACGTACGAAATGTGGTTTTGTTAACATTTCGGCTAGTGGGCCAGCCTGTGATACCAGGGTGTGCGCAGATAACAACCAACATGAACTCCCGGTCAGCATTGCTGATTTTGATTACACTTACTCTAGGCGCAAGTTTTAGACCTAGAAAAGTGACATCAAAGTCAGTGTTGCGAAAAAAAATTTGTTCGCCTAAAATAAAATATACAAATCTGGCTGCAAAAGAGTTATCCACAAATTTTGCAATTTCTTTGACTTTGAGCGTACCTAGCGAAAAAACAGTGCACCTCTTGGCCACAATATTTATTGCTGTCAAAGTACAAGTGAAATACAATCCTATAAGTATTTTATTTATCTTTGCTGTCAAGGGACTTTTGAGGAAAAAAAATCACAAATATGATAAATGGTACAAAATACGTGTATTTTAAAAGCTTCTTGCTGAAGACACGCTGAACTGAGAATAAGAAAACTTGGTACCAACTGACTTTAATATTTGCGCTTCCTTTCAAAATAATTTTCGTAATCTTCACACGAGGTGTTATACTTTAAAATTGCGCCGAAACGTAAGTGGCTTCTCAACAACACTGAAGTATAAAAGTATTTTTTTTTTTACAAATACGCCATTTTCCTTTCCTAAAAGAATATCTCGGATGGAAGGAAAGGACGTTGTGTACCATTATGCGTGAAAAACTTTGCATTATTTCGGTTGCTACCAAGTTATAATACGTCAAATGTGACCAACTCCGCGTATTGACCGCTCCATTACTTACGTGCTGTAAATTGAATAAAAGTTATTCAAAATACTCACTGTACGCTAAGTAATAACGCAGCAGCTGTTCCAAAACAACAAATGCGCAGCCACTCTGCATGGTGCGGCAAGCTTTGTCTTGTGATCAGCCAGCCGCTTGGCAAACTTGAGTAGACGACCCGCAGCGGTGGCCGCTCGAGGCTGCGAGTGTTCATACTACATCAGCACCGCTCAGAGGGCGAATGAGATAAAGAACGTATCACTGTGAAAAGTAGAAGCCATTAATTGCCAGGAAGGTCCATATTATGCAACGAAAACTCTGCCGGTAATTTTGCAGTAGGTGCCTCCAGTGCTGTGCACATGTATTTATTTATTCCTGTGCTGTTCTGCCCGAAGCCGCAAAATATAGTGATAAACAGTTGGATGTGTGCAGACACACAAGAGTACAATACTGTATCAGTGGTACTTTCATGAATCGAAGGACTTAGTTGCACTTCTGTTAACAGCCAGCTGAAACCAGTGGTCCGGCATCAAAAGCACAACTCTAGCTTGAGCTATTAGACCAGCGTGAGCTTTACTTAGATGTCGCAGGCATGCTTTTTGTATCATATGCTGCTTATAGTGTGGACTTATGTTTTTGCCATAAGAAGAGAGGAAGCAACACATGTGCGCAGCACTGGAAGCGCCTACTGCAAAATTACTGATTGAGTTTTCGTAGTATAATGTGGATCGTGTTGGCAATTACAGCTCTCACTTTTCACAGTGATACATTCCGTATCTCACTCGCCCTTTGAGCGCTGTTTTCGTGCACAAGTGGAGCTCGCCCGCAATCCAAGTCGCACCGATATAATGCGAGCGCCCGCCACCTCGAGCGGCCGCCGCTACGGGTCCTCTACTCAAGCTTGCTAGGCAAGACAAAGCTTTCCGCACCATGCAGCCCGACTGCGAATCTCTTGTCGTGAAACAACTGCTTTGTAATTATATGTCACATACAATTAGTATTTTGAATAACTCTTATTTGATTTGCAGCAGATAATGAATGCCGTGATGAGTTCCCACTCCTTCCTTTTGTTCATACCGAAAGCCTCAATCTCGTAGGCAGGCGCATGGGTCAGCCGAATGTCCTTGTATTCGTGCAATCTGTCCATCTGCTAAATGTGTTGCAAGCGTTGGTATTTGTAATACACCACCGTGCATTGCACCCACCAGTTCAACTTGTGCACTCTATATACTCCATTTACACGAAGGCGTGGAGTGTGGGCCACTCGATCTGCCATGTGATCCACACGATGCTCATTTAGAGAGTGGGTTGGACAGCGAGGAATTCTGTGCTAAAGCCACGCAAAGCATGCATGGCGGTAGTGCTCAAGTTGCACTGTAGTACTCTACATTTGCCAATGTCGCCGTTTTGTCATTTCTTACTTGCATCATCAACTCAGCTACATGATTTTGTGCGAAGCTTCATTGCTTCTATGATGGAAAGTTTACAAAAAAAAAACAACCCAAAAACAGAAGGATGAATATGCGCATGCTACCCGTCTACGACTCAAGTGATGTCACAAACTATCCGAAGACATTTTATTCAAACGGAAGTTTTAAATGCGAAGCATTTCTTAGCGAACCTCTGGCACTTTGAGCGTTTCTATCTACGTATCTATCTATCTATCTATCTAGCCGCCTACGTCTGGGTGCTCTCGTGATCGCCTCCTTAACTTGGTGTACACCAAAATTAGCATGGGAGGGTAAGCGGACTTGACGAATATGACTGTGTGGTCATGATATGAATAACGTGAAAATCCTGTCGCGTGCGTCGTCAAACCCTTTCCTCCAGACACGTGTGGCACATACCCGTTTACCACCGGCCGCGGTGTGCGGGTATGCGCCACAGGTGATTGACAGTTTATATCTACCCAGGAACGGCGAGAACAGACATTGGTAACTTAAATGCGAGAGCGTTAAGAAAAACCGACATTGGCAGCATTGACCCGGCGAATGGAAAGAATAAAAATCAGGATGCAAGCAGGAATCGAACCCAAAGATTCTGCGTGGCAATCCGGTATTCTACCACAAAGCCACGCCAGGTCTACAAATTGGTTTGGAAAAACAGCCTATGCACGCGTAATGTCGATGCAACGTCAGTTGTGGTTGTGGTGCTGGGTATCTAATTTTACAAGAAAGCAATAAACACTACACATGTAGTCCTACAATACAGGCGTCATATCAGATTAACGCCCGTGATTCCAGTGTTGGCTCCGCTTTTATAACAGTCTAATAAGCATTAAATTTGTATTCCTATGATTAAGCAAGCTATTTTGAAGCATTGCTCGACCCCGGAGGAATGCATTAAAGAAAGGTACGTACGATATTCACATCGTCGCAGCGTAAAGTGCACTTAGTCCGCCAGAACGACGCAGTGTCCTCTTCATTTCTTACGAGGCTGGGCGATGGCATCATGCTGACCGAGGATGATGACGGATTGATTGACAGCCGCTTTGTAGACTAGGCTACGTAGGACACATACGCCCAGGTAGTCTACGAATAGAACAAGCGCCATCCATTTATGTTGGTCTACGTAGCCCTATCCAGGCCTGCCAGCCTCAGCGGCCTAAACCTCACCAACGCGATGGGTGACTTCAGATTCCGACATGTCGCCGGCTCTATATACAGACAATTTGTCGACGAAATGACCGAGGCATCCACGATTTCTAACAGCTCTACTGTAACTCGTACTTCACTACACATGGACCCCTCGCCACCGCGATCGCGACCGGATCCGATAACAAGTCACGAGCACCGTCTAGTGCTCACTGATCACGGTGATGATGACCTTGTTCAAAAACTGTTAGGAACCCCTTCCACCCATGCACACGGGTTCGTGAAACGTGCGTGCTTTCTCCACGATAACGGACAAGTATAAGCAGAAGCGGTAAGCTGACATGTATACATGTCAGCTTACCGCTTCTGGTGTTGGTATTGACTACGTTGCCGTTGGCAGCGTTACCCAACTGTAAACAGCTGGTTGATAACACATCTGCGGCTCTTCAACATATACGTGTGCACATAAAGTTTAAACAAATCTTTAGCATCATTTCGTAACGTTTCGCTAAGTAAAAAAAATTACGCCACAGTCACCTTCCCGCCGCATGCTTCGCATAACATCGAGTCCCACGGTACGTGGGATCTGCCGAATTTTTTTTTTTTACAAAACGTTTTCCACTCACCCAAAAATGCCTCATTGTTGTTTAGTGAAGCTCAGTGAATAAAGACAGCGTATTATAGAAATTCTTTTTCACAAGAGATGCTCTTTACGCAGTAGTGACCACGCTCACAAAACTCAATGTTTGAAAATTTGTAAGTTTGTTTAACAAATATGATGCAAGATGTGTTTTTATATTATCATTCTGCAGTCCTCTGAGAAGAATCTGAATGACTTTGAACAAGGTTGAGATGGGCTTTTTATTATGAATTTTTTTTACAGAGAGTTTCTTTTTGTTCGAGCCCGAAAATTTCTTTACTTTAAAATTCCTAGAGAAATGCAAAAGGCAGAGGTTTGTTATTCACATAAAGGCCTAACCAATGTAAGTCAGACAAGCTAAAATGTTAACAGAAGCAGGAACGGCGTTTTGAAATTGACAGAGTTTAAAAAACACACTGTTTTTCAAGAATTTTAAAGATACATAAATCACTCAAAATTAGGGGTGCGCGAATATTCAAAATTTCATATATTCTTCCAATAGGGTTTAGTATTCGATTCGATTCACACTGGAATTTTACTATTCGAACTTCCCCAAAACAAATACAGTCAACGTCTGATTGAAAGTGACCCCTTCAGATTTTCAATATTCTTCACCTCATTACACTCTCGTATTTCGGCAAAGCTGCCTTTCAAGCTCCGTTACGGTCGAACTTTGCCAAGACACAGTCAACGTTCGATTGAAAGTGGTCCCTAGATTTTTGATATGCTTCACCTCATCACACCCCGGTATTGAGGCAAAGCTGCCTTTCAAGCTCCGTTACGGTCGAACTTTGCCAAGAGACAGCAAAGCTTCAATTTGGGCTAGTTGGTACGGCATAGCAATGTAAATGCGCTGAATGAAGCACAGACGAGAAACGTAACAAGGGACAGGACAAGTGGTGCCAAGAGACAGTCAACGTCCGATTGAAAGTGGTCCCTAGATTTTTGATATGCTTCACCTCATCACACCTCGGTATTGAGGCAAAGCTGCCTTTCAAGCTCCGTTACGGTCGAACTTTGCCAAGAGACAGTCAACGTCCGATTGAAAGTGGTCCCTAGATTTTTTTTATATGCTTCACCTCATCACACCCCGGTGTTGTGGCAAAGCTGCCTTTCAAGCTCCGTTACGGTCGAACTTTGCCAAGAGACAGTCAACGTCCGATTAAAAGTGGTCCCTAGATTTTTTTTATATGCTTCACCTCATCACACCCCGGTGTTGTGGCAAAGCTGCCTTTCAAGCTCCGTTACGGTCGAACTTTGCCAAGACACAGTTAACGTCCGATTGAAAGTGGTCCCTAGATTTCTGATATGCTTCACCTCATCACACCTCGGTATTGAGGCAAAGCTGCCTTTCAAGCTCCGTTACGGTCGAACTTTGCCAAGACACAGTCAACGTCCGATTGAAAGTGGTCCCTAGATTTTTGATATGCTTCACCTCATCACACCTCGGTATGGAGGCAAAGCTGCCTTTCAAGCTCCGTTACGGTCGAACTTTGCCAAGACACAGTCAACGTCCGATTAAAAGTGGTCCCTAGATTTTTTTTTTTATATGCTTCACCTCATCACACCCTGGTAATGTGGCAAAGCTGCCTTTCAAGCTCCGTTACGGTCGAACATTGCCAAGAGAGAGTCTACGTTCGATTGGAAGTGGTCCCTAGATTTTCAATATGCTGCACCTCATTACACTCCGGCATTGCGGCAAAGCTGCCTTTCAAGCTCTGCTACGGCCGCAAATGTATTAACTCAAGAAAACGCTGGTTCCAACATGGAGATGAAAGATG
Organism: Rhipicephalus sanguineus; assembly: GCF_013339695.2. Lineage (NCBI taxonomy): Eukaryota > Metazoa > Arthropoda > Arachnida > Ixodida > Ixodidae > Rhipicephalus > Rhipicephalus sanguineus. Next base: position 32,655 of record NW_023615384.1, read on the forward strand.
TGGCAGAGGTGGGGGCTCAATTAATGCTGTTTTGGAGCTAAAATTTGGGCAGTAAGTCTGAAAAATCAGACGCCGAAGGTTTTTAGCATCCAAAGTTTCAGATGTTCTTATATATCGATGTCTACGAGGCAGATTTGGAACTTTGAACTTGAAGGGAGCACACCCTTGTCCGCCACATCAGTTGGGCTTCCACAGAAGTTGAAAGAGGAGGAGAGGCTGAGGAAATGGCATGCTTGACTATCACTTGTAAACTGTTGTTGGCAACACTTTGGTTGCACCAAATCATGTACATAAATACAATTCGGCCTCTACATTGCCTCATTCTTGATAACCCTTTCAGTCACGGTGTGTACATTTGTACACATCAACTTCGGAGTCGCATAGACAATGTGTATAGATCTATCAAGAACAGCTTAACATGCGATATTGACAACATTCAAATCAGGCCAGTAAAGTATGTTCTTGATATCATACTACCTCAACTCATGCATATTTATAATCTTGCTCTCAGTACAGGTGTATTTCCGAAGAAAATGCAAATAGCAAAAGTTACTACAGTTTTTAAAGGTGGAGAAGTGAATAAATTTATCAAATTATAGGCCAATTTCTATACTTCCCGTGTTTTCTAAAGGCTTAGAAAAGATCATTTATGCCAGAATAATTGGGTTTGCGAATAAGCACAACTTAATCAGCCCTACTCAATTTGGTTTCAGAAAAGGGAGATCAACAGAACTTGCCCTTGTCATGCAAAAAGAAATCATTCTAAAAGCATTTGACGAAAAAAGTTTAATAGCTGGCATATATATTGATTTTTCCAAGGCATTCGACCGGCTAAATCACTTAACACTGACAAAAAAACTTGAAATATATGGAATGAGATGAACACCACTTGAACTTATAACGTCCTATCTGCAACATAGAATGCAATGTGTTTGCATCCAAGGCAATTTATCTCGGCACAAAGCAATTACCTCAGGTGTACCTCAACGGAGCATTCTCGGACCACTGCTATTCAAGTTTTACATAAATAACATTTCACAAACTGACCACGGAGCAAAATACATCACTTATGCGGATGATACAACCATTTTTTTTCGCAGCAATTCTTATGATACTCTTCAAAGTAGCATTAACATAGCTCTCGATGACTTACACAAGTGGAGCATAATCAATTCGCTTGATATCAACACAGCCAAAACAAGAAGCAGCGCGAAAAAAACGACGACAAAATTAGGAACACACACCACAGGACTAGCGCTGAACTGCCAACTGAATGTTTATTGAAGAATCACCACTTATAGCTATGCCACCAAAAACGCCTTGTCACACAAAAAACGCCACAAAAAACCAACGATTGCGGACATGCGCATTGCTACACTAACAGGTGTTTATCGAGAAAAGATCTCTCATGAGTAGTTAAACTAAGTGACGCCGCGCTGACACACTTATCTCCAGCTTTATTGATAAAATAAGCTTCCACGATTTCTCTTTCTTTTTTGGATTTTCCAAACGTCAAAAAACTAGTTTGCCCGAACTTGGGTGTGCATGCGCATTTTTTACAGTGCGAGGCTAGATGGCTGCCATAGCCATTTTTGACATTGTTCTTATGTTGCCTGGCCCTATCATTAAAGCATTGCCCAGTTTGTCCGATGTACACTCTCCCACAACTCAATGGTATCTCATAAACAACATCAGAGGTGCACTTGGTGAACTTCGTTTCATGGTTAGTAGTACATATCATTTGTTTTCGACCTTTCATAGCATTACACAGCGTTGAAAGTTTACGAGGAGCAGAAAATACGAGGTTGACTTGGTGCCTGTTGGCCACTTTCTTCAGGTTATGCGATAACCTGTGCACATATGGTATCACATGAAACGGTCTCTTGTCTTTTTCTTGCTCATCAGTTTTTCTTCCCGAACGTTTCAATCTTTGTAGCAAAGTTTCACTCACAGCTGTGATGACGGAAGTAGGGTAACCGAATGATTTAAGTCTTTCGGTCTGATGCATTAGGCTAGCCTTCATTTGGTGCTCACATGATTTGTTAATTGCACTTTGTACACAGGTGATGGCGATTCCCCTTTTTACGAGCTTGGAATGGGCACTATCATACGGAAGGATGCCTTTCTTAGATCTAGGTCGATACTCCCAGCAGACATGTTCATTAGACTCAAGAAAGGAAATATTAACGTCCAAAAACTGTATGGTATTATTCTTAGGCGTTTCAAAAGTGAATTTCAGTCCCCCTCCAAGCATCCTAAAAATGCCCAGAATATTTTGGACTTCGTCATCAAAACAGTAACCTGGACGTTTCTTTAAAAGAATGAGGTAGTCATCAACGTAGCGATAAATACCAGTGACTGGAGAGTCATTTAACGCAGCGCAAATACGGTTGTCAACGCTAGATAAAAATATGTCACTGAGAATGGGCGCAATGGATGAACCAATACAAATGCCGGTGCGCTGAATGTAAAAAGTTCCATTGTGATTAATGGCTGTCGAATTGAGATAAAATTCTAAAAGCGTGATAAAATTGTCAACATTTATGCCTGCTGAGTTTTGGAAGTCTTGTTCATTTGTTTCACAGATTTTTTCCCGCACGGCGGCTAGCAAACCATCACATGAAAGAGAATAAAACAAATCTTTACGTCTACAGAAAACGCCGTTACACTGTTTCCGTTCGTGACACAAAGGCCGCTTAGTTCGTTCACGAAATCCTCAGAACTTTTCACTAAGTAAGGGTCATTCAACGGAAGTTTCTTCAAATGTCCTTGCAGGAACCTTCCGACATGCAACTGCCACGAAGCTTTTTCAGACACAATTACCCTTAACGGGTAGGTGGATTTGTGCGTTTTACACGTGAAAAACACGTCAAGGAACCCAGAATCTGTCTTGCTTGTGATCTTCTTCAAATGCTCCAAATTAAGATCTCCAAGTAGCTTCAGAGCTTCCCTCCTTCGCTTCTTTGGATCGAAGTTCACTACCTTGAAGTTCTTCGCGATGGCTTCGTCGGACTTTTCTCCCAGGAGGTTTTCCGGTAGTAATACAAACATTCCTTCCTTGTCGGATTGGAGGATATTCATGCTATTGCTCTTCAGCCAGGACACCACACGCTTGAACGGTAACTTGGTTGAATTGAATTTTTGTGTGACAAGGCGTTTTTGGTGGCATAGCTATAAGTGGTGATTCTTCAATAAACATTCAGTTGGCAGTTCAGCGCTAGTCCTGTGGTGTGTGTTCCTAATTTTGTCGTCGTTTTTTTCGCGCTGCTTCTAGTTTTCGCATCATGAACCGACTCGCCCAAACCTACAAGTTGTTGCTAGCCAAAACAAAAGCTGTTATCTTCACTCCCCGACAATCACCTGAACCACCCATTTTGAATCTTACTTTGGGCAACTCGCGTATAGAAATTGTTGATTCAGTAAAATCTCTTGGAGTATTTTTTCAAAAGAATCTATCTTGGGACATTCAGGTAAATCATATTGCTACGCAGGTAGCTAAGGTAGTAGGAATATTGGCGAAATTTAAATTCTACTTGCCAACAGCCGTCAACCTTCATATTTACAATGCACTATTTCTTTCTAATTTAAACTATTGCTGTTTAGTTTGGGGCACAACAACGCTAATGAACCTCAACCAGCTGTATATGTTACAGAAAAAAGCACTACGTCACATTGCGTGTGCTGAAAAAACTGCGCACACAAAACCCTTGTATATCAAATACAGTATCACGTCAGTTCATAACTTGTACTCATTAAATCTAGCCAGGAAGTATAAACATGATACAGAAGGACTACTTCGTACATTGTCCGAATTGACACCGATTACAAGGGCTTATGATACCCGTAATGATGATATCTGGAAAATGCCATTTTCACGCCTCATGTTAACACAACAAATGCTCCGTTATACACTTCCAAAACTGTTGAATGAACTGCATAAATGTGGTATTGATTTGAAAACAACTGGAAACCACGCAATCAAAGCGTTTTTCGACACCATAAATTAATCAATTTTCTTTTTGTAGAGTGTACAGCTTCTGTTCGATACAATTCCAAATTTTACTGTTTTTCTTTTTTTTCACCTAAAAATTGTGTAAAGGAAAGCTCATTTTGTTGTCATGATTTCGGAAGGATTTATCATTCTATAAATATAATATTGTATTGTATTTCTTGTAACTATTGTATTATTCTGTGACATTGGCTTAAGTGTTATGTTCCATAAAAACTGTATATGTTTTTTTTGCGCTCTCGCTGTATGCCCTGTAAAACGGGGGCTCGAGGTTTCTCAAGTGGATAGTTCCACTTTTTCTCGAGCCCTCGTGTTCCACAACACACAAACTTGTGGACGAAATAAAGTTTGAAATTTGATTTGATTTGATCACGCGCCGCGTGTTCTTTCAAATGGCCTGAAACTTTGTGTGCACGTTCGTGCAGGCTTCCGGAGTGGACAACTAGCGGTTATTTGAGTTCATTATGCTGCTTCTTGCTGCAAATGATCACTCTGCTGGAGACACTACCATGTTCGACGATCGTTCGACGTGCGACGTTCCAAGACCGACGTCAAGAGTATTTTTTTTCTTCGCTCAAAAAGCATACAACCAAAAAACAAACTGTGCATGCATTTTGGGCGTAACAGTTGATTCATATGATGCAAGGATTGAAGATGACTGGTTGCAGAATAATTAGATATTTAATTACACGCTAATTAACATTAATTGCTGAAACTCGCACAAAACAACACATTCCTTCATTTTATTTCTTGGAATGTAATACTGAGTGCCTTGAAATCATGCCATGCAAATTGGATGCATTTGCAGACAGTGCATCATAATTCGTGACTGAAAGGGATAAGACAACTATGAAACACCACCCTGCCAGCGCTTCATCAACCTAGCGAAAAGAAAAACTTTCATGTTGCTATCTCATAAGAATATGCTTAGGAATCCTCTCCAACGTTTTTTTTCTGCAATTTCGCTTCGAAGTATTCGAAAAATATTCTAGAAATATTCGAGAAATATTCGAAAAATATTCGATTCGATTCGCACTCACTCTTCAATATTCGAATTCGCTCCGCACCCAAAATTTTGCTAGTCCCACAGCTCTGCTCAAAATTCAAGAAAATCATACATGCTATTTCCCACTAACTTGTATTTCTGCTAAAAAGAAAGATATTTGTAATATCTGTTGGCATGGTCGCGAATTTACGAAAACGCTTCATAAAGTGACAGTTGTCACTCGATGACGATTGTTGATTTTTTTCTCCAAAATTTTTGTTATTTGAAAACAAATTGCAATTTCGCACTATTCAGTCATATGGGCGTAACATGCAAAATTATCAGGAAAATTGGAAACATCAAGTATCTGAAGCTTTTTTTTTTACCTTTAGTGGAATCGACCCTTACTTTATAAACTAGAAAGTGTCTCAAGAAGGTTTATTTTTAACAAATATCACACATATCTGACTCCCCCTCCGAATTAATGAAAAAAGCTGGAATACTGCGGCCAACTCACATTCCAGGAAATTACGTCCACCACAAGCTTCGTACTGATGGCACCAAATACTTATCCAAACCAATAACTGGACCCTCATGTCATAACGCCCCCAGTTTCTTCAAGAATACCAGTTCAAAGCTGACTGCTATAAATTCTCCTTTTTTCCACAGGTGGCAACAGAGTTGCATAGTCTGCCTACTAATATAATTTTATGTAATGCACTTGTAATAAGCAGGACAATTTTCTATCACTACTTGAAAGCTATCTGTGTGTTTCCCAAATATGGACTAGAGTTAAAACTCGATCTAATGAAACCCTATGTAATGAAGCTTAAACAGCGAAGCTGTTCTAGCTCGGCGTAAAGTGTGTGACCGTGCCCTGAACGGGTATGTGGCACAGAATTTGGGCAGGTCCCACTACTCAGTGTGGCCTGTAATAACCCTGAGAACGAGTACAGAGACAGAGAGAAAAATATAAAAGAAAAATCCTTGCTGAAAAAAAATTCTTCACGAGGTGGGATTCGAACCCGTGTACCCTCGTTTCGAAGGCAATCGTCCTAACCACTTGGCTATCCAGGCATGCTAGCAGAGCATAGCATAGACTTGTATAGGATAGTGTAGCAAGGGGGTGGGAATGGCAAGTGAGGGGAGAGAGTGAAGGATAGGGTAGAAAGAATTAGAGAGAGAGAGGAAGCAAGTGTCGCGTCGTCTAGCGATCAGATACCGCACCACCTGGCCAAGCTGTGCATGCACAGTAGCTAAGACACGCCCACCGACGAAGACGTCGCGCACAACCTCCGCTCTACAGTGCATAGCCTTGCGTACTCCCGAGGAGGAAGCTAGACGTGTCGGTCGACCGGGAGTGCAAGTGGCGACGGGCCCGTGCTTCACTGAGCCAAGCTTTGCGCAACTTAGTGCAAAGCGCCCGCAATTTTTTTCCTGAAGTAACCGTAAAAAAAAAGCGGTGTTTTACTTCTAACTTTGGTACAGACGGCTTTTTCTTCGAACATCCGCTCTAACGCTATCGCGTTACAACATCTAAGCGCCTTAGCCACGATCCTAGCTTTATTTTGACAAAGCTGCACGACGCACCAATGCATGGAACAATGAACCCGGCAGACGGTATATCTCTGTTTCGTAGCAAATGGTTACAGTTAAAGCTGAAATTTGGGCGAGTTGGTTTTGACTTGAATACATATTATAGTGGAACAAAACAGGGACACAGAATGATGCACACGGGACGACCGCTAGACTTGAACTGAAAATTTTACTTCAGACACATGACATACAAAGTGATAACTGTTGTAATCGCGTCAAACGTGGCTGTGACTATTATCTGTCCTCTGCTGTTCAGTGCGCAGAGCCTGCGCGCGCATCCTTTGTTGGCGCTGTTATCCTGTTAAAAGCGCGGCGACCAAGCTGTGTCGTGTCATATGTGTTTCTGCCATGAGCTGCAATAAACGGCTTTCGCATATCGGCGTCTTCATTGCAACATTGGCGACGAAGATGGGATGAAGCGGCACTGAAGCTATGGCCACCACTTACGGTAAGCTGCCGGAGTTCTGCCCGGACTCGGGAAACATCGACGTCTACCTAGAAAGGTTCGAACTATTTGCGAAAGCAAATGGAATAGACGACGGAAAGAAGCTTGAAGTCTTCCTGACCATAATAGGAGAGAAGGCCTACGTGACACTGCGTAGCTTACTGCTGCCGAAAACGCCCACCGAAGTAAAGTACGAAGACGCCAAGAAGGTGCTGCAACAGCACTACGCCCTGAAGCGGTCTGTGGTCACCGAGCGATACCACTTCTACCGGCGGAACCAGGAGTCAAATGAAACCATCGCACAGTTTCTTG
>NW_023615385.1:0-60001 GCF_013339695.2 Rhipicephalus sanguineus
GCAAGTGAAATGGACGACGGCAGCGAGAGGTAGGCCGGCGGTCCATAAAAGTTCAATTTAACATTGTCGCGCTTCAATCTATTAACGTACAATTTTGAGTTCATGGCATATCCACTCGAATGGGCCGTCTAATGTATACTGTCACGGGTGATGGAGTAGCCTTTTCAGCAAGAAAAAAGCAGCTACATAGCCGTTGAGTAACGCGTTTGGTGCAAGATTTCCTTCTGAGCTTTTGCGAGACGAACTGCATTTGTGCTCAGTTATCTTGGCTGGGAGACCCAGTTCTTGACGTTACCCTCAGACACAAAGACGCACGCACGCACGCACGCACGCACGCACACGCACACGCACACACACACACACACACACACACACACACACACACACACACACACACACACACACACACACACACACACACACACACACACACACACACACACACACACACACACACACACACACACTAATGTCCACTGCTTTGTCAAATTATGTCCACTATATAAGCATTAGTAAGCATTGGGTGGTCTACAAATGTATTAGTTCCTGATAAGTATAGCACACTCGTCTGCATATAACCGTAGTCTTCATTTAAGAGACGAAGGCAAGTCATTAACACGGAAGTAATATGCCAGATGCTCTTTTATTCTCCACGATGTAATATTTCGGCATCAACTTCATTTAACCACAGTGGAAAGTTACAAAAGCAACTCTGTGGCAATGATCGCCGCCGACAGCGACATACAAGCTCGCAAATACGCGACATCATCGCATAAAGAAATGCGTAAACAAACTGCCAAAGGAAGTCGCGAAGGATGCCAATGGTAACGTATGCGCAAACTTTCATTAAAGTATTCAGTTTTCACGTGTCGAGTACGAATATCCAACGTTCATGCGCAACATGCGCATGAGAAAAGGAAGGCCAAACATACTTTGAACGTAAGCATCATGAATATATGTCCCATAAAATAGCTGTTCTAGCGCGCAATTGTACATTGTCCGCCTGCATACCACGAAATGACATGCCAAAGCACAGGAGACTTGCGTGCAAAATTTCCGTACAAAATGTTGCGAGCAATATCAGTTTAAGGACGCAAATTAGCAGTCACTGTCAAGCAACAGGAGTAACAATCTCAAGAAGAAAATAATGAAGAACACGTGAAAACAAAAGTCGTAACGCCTTGCGTAAGGCGCTAGTCGAAATAACTGCGCCATACACAGCCACAGTCGATCGTATCGCCACAACCGAAGGGACACCAATGTTCTCGCTTCTTTCGTGTAAGGGGTCACACGGCGGTAGGTTGCTCGGAAGGCTCCGGCCACGTGAAGTTTGTGAACAGCGCGTGTTGCTGCAGGCATTGAAACGCCCGTCGGAAACGTGGCGAAGCCGGAAGAGCGACGTTGCACAGGGCAGCCTGGAGAAAAGAGGGGACATCGCAGCTTAGAACGCAGCTCGACGTTGATCGCGCGTCATCTCGCACTAACCGGACGCGCAAGCCGTGCACTTCAGTGTTGCCTCGCAGTTAAACTGCGCCATTTGATCAGTCGTGTTCACCAACTTCTTGACGAAGTAATTAAGGTGCCATTTCTCACATTCGACGAGCACGCGCAGTCAGAAACACGGTGAGACGAAGACTCGACGTCGCGATAGCCAAATTTCTTCAGTTCCTCTTTTTTTTTGCGCATGTAGTAACAGCCAGCGTGATGAATAGCGCTCTAATTACTTTGCCAAAATTAGTTACCAACCAATCGAACAACAAATTCATTTAAAAGTCTACCAAGCCGCAGCCAAATTAGGTGAAAAGACGCGACTGAAAAAAAAAAAAAAGTTACATGTCAGTACACCACACGCTCCGTTGCTAACGTTTCAGTGCGCGGTTGACTTGACAGGCGAGTGTTTTGCATTACGTAACAAAATACTGCGCTACCGCGGGGTATATGTTAAATTTAAGCTCACTAGGATCGGCAAAAAATTGTACCGCAGCCAGGCTACCATGAATGCATAAGAACATAGAGTTTGGATCGCCTGTTTCGATCGCAATTCACCCCTGCCATTTCATTTTGCCGTGACAAGAAGAGATGACAAAAAACAAGCCTAGTACCATGTTACACTAAAAGCGAAGTATATCAGTGATGTTTTATCGTTAATATTGAGATTGACCCTTCATTTGCTGACTGTGATGGGCATAGAGAGCGGACGCCTAGTCGGGAATACGTGCACGTTCTGATTTCTATCGCAAATGAAGCTCTACATACCGCATTGCAGCGTCAGTGATGCGTACAGGTACGCGAAGACGGTATGCCGAAGCGTCTATCCATCGGCACGTCTACCGCGCCTGCGCAGAGGGCTTAACCTGTCGCACAGAACGCTGTGCGTGCAACACGACCTGGCTGTGACGTGCTTAAAAGCAGGGATGCTCGTCTGGTATAACTGAAGCAAACGAATTATTGATTGATTGATTGATTGATTGATTGATTGATTGGATTGATTGATTGATTGATTGATTGATTGATTGATTGATTGATTGATTGATTGATTGATTGCACTTACATCGCAATATAACAGCGAATACGAGGGGCACCGCTTAACGCAGGAAAAATTTTTAAATTTTGGTCCTAAACTGATTTCTTTGTGTCTGCCTTAAGAAAGGCTGTTTAAAAGTACACTTCAAGTATGTTAGGCAAAAAAAAGTGTAACTAAACACAATTTAATTACTGAAATTACTCAAAATATGCCCATTGCGTGAAGAGTCATAGGTACCGATCATGTGAAACAAAACAAAAATATCTTGGCAGAAATATAGCTGTACATACAGGCTGTGCAATGAACTAGAATCTTTGCGCTGTCGTCGATATTGATTATAGTATAGCCGAAAAACCTAAAATTGTATAACTTCAGGTGGTTGCATTTCAGTCGGAACCTTATAACAACATAAGTTATTCGTGGTTTTCAGTTTTCCTATTTCATTGCACAGATTAATGTTCCATAAAGAGGCACAGGAAGTTTCATCAAAAAATATTGATCCATTCAAAAGTTTATGACTTCTTGCGCAACAAAAAGCTGAAAATGAAGTTTTGAGAAGAACGAGAAAGAAATTTTCCAAACGTGTTACATAGATCATTGGAAGGTTGTGGGACACTAAAAGCCTTTAAGCTCATAGCTAGGACCTTCCCTAGCTGCCACGAGTTCACCGTGAGATTGTTTAGCAGCTCCTAGATTTTTTCGGGCTTGTTTTTTGTCAGCCGATGACTGGCGGTTGGCGGTCCTCAAGCGTGCTCGGTCCCTGCTGAGGCAAGCTACTGTGCTGTAGTAGCCAGGATCGACACCAGCCTGCCTCAAGATATGCAGCGTACCACTATTTCCATTGTTGAACTGACATATACAATCTCGTACTCCAAACAAAACAGTGTGCGCGGGCCTACATAGACATCTTTTGGGACACGCTGCCAGAGCATCCCATTGAGGCATTCCTTCGCGTTTTGGGTTTTTCCGCAGATGCAGTTCGTCAAAACATCATGTCTGAACAGAGGTCTGCATGCACAGGCTTCAGTTTGTTCAGGATGTCTTGGTAAAAACCTCCCCTCCGCTTGTATCGATCGTCCTGTGCCCAGAGCTTTCACTCGGTTGTAGGCACTTGCAACTTTTCACACTCTGCGTTTCGGCCTTTAATCGTTTCACTCGGAACTTAGCCATATCTTCTTTTATTCTGTAAGACAACAATCTAAGACACTGAAGTGACGAAAAAATAGCCTTAACAATGGTAGTACAACACGTCGGTGCAGTGTATACACGATGTCACTTCGTGTGCCCCCACGTGGCAATTTTCGCGATTTGAATAAAAAATGGTCGCGATTGCCCTTGCTCAATGTCATTAAACTTTAGTACACTTCATCACAAACTAATCTAGACGTATCCTGATTATTTGAGCATAAGCATAAGTGTGTTTTACTGATTGAAATGTACGTTTCGTTTCCACAAAATGTCAGTTTTGGTTTCGGGAAGGCCTGCCGGTAGTTGTAAAAACAAACATAACTCTCGAACAGAAGCACATAGAGACGTCATTTTTGCAGCAGTACTATTTAGAATGTCTGTAGATTCTTAAAATATCAAAAAGTGAAATTCACTTTTTTCGAAAAAAAAAACATCGTTTTCAAGGGTGGCAACATACCCTAACGCAGGAAAAATTTGCTCCGAAACACAAGCCCACGAGCCCCTCCCCCCCCCCCCTCCCCTCTCCTGCTCCTATCGTCTTCACTGTGCCCGGCCCTTGCGGGAGACGGTTAGGTTAGGTTAAGTTACGTTACGTTAGGTTTGGTTGATTTGGTTAGGCTGCGGCTCGCTAGCTGAGGTAGTTTGAGACCCCTTACCTAGAAGACGTAGTACACCCTAACAGCACTCACTTTCGTGTCACGCTCACGCGCCCATGCACCACAGTGCACGAAAACAGGCCAGGTAGAAAGAAGAGCTGTGCGGCTTGAAGCTCCAGACGAGTTCTGCTTGCCTTCGGGTGTCGCGGCAGAGAGACTCGGGTCGGCTGAAAGCGGCCGCCAGTCGGCTGACTCGGGCATGTAACTCGCTGTGTGCGCGGCGATGCTCACTTCGTACAGCACGCGAAACTCGTGATCGCTGGCGTCCGACAAGATGCCGCTAGCGCGGAGCACGTTTTCGAACCGGTACACGTCCTCGCCCAAGGCTCTCGGTCCCGGCGGGATGTTCTTGAGCCCGTAAGCCTGCGCGCGTCGCAGGCGAGATCGCCGTCACCGACTACGCACTTTTGAGCGTGGAAAAAAAACAATAATAATTCGCGAAGTTTCCAGTTCGTGAACGCGTTTTGTCGTAGGTAAGCCGGACGGCTTCACTAATGACATGCGAACGAACTATCAAGATTGGCTGATACCTTTTTGTACAAACAGTTTTAAGCATAGGCGTGCGCAGAGTTCGCCATAAAGAGGGGGGAGGGGGGTAGCAAGTTTCAGAGCCAAAGAAGTGCTGTTAAGCTGCTCATAGCGGCCTGCCTTTGGCCCCCAGCTTTCCAGAAGTAAAAGTGGAACCTAAATAGCTCTTGGAATGCTGCATCTGTGGTACTCGGCTACCAGTACTGCCAAAAACTGCGTGGTCACAACCCCACACATTAAACAATGACGGGGCGGGTCCGCCTAATATAGGTACGGAGCAGACATGGCACCCTCCTTAGATGACTTAGGTGCCCCCCCCCCCCCCCATGCCCTCCCTGCGCGCACGCTTATGGTTTTCAGTGCGTTTTGCCAGGTGCTAGGTCTCCGTCTGCAGAGCGGGTCAAGACACAGGGGACGGGAAGAAAAATTTGCACTAACTCACATCTGGTTTTCAGCGGAATTACTGCATGTGAAAGTTTATCTCTTAAGCTCCTCCATCCAGGCTTTTACGCTGATGAGCAAGCCTGAAAGGCCGGCGCTCCTGCCTCAAAACATGGGAACGGAAAGATCGTGTTTATCGGCAACTACTGCAATTATTTTTTATTATGTTTGTTTTGTTTAAAAGAGAAGTTTGTAATATAGTCATGGTAGCTTATTAGCAGTCTAGGCCGCCAAGAAACTAACACACTTAATTGGCTAACTTACAAAAACACAATTTCGCTACTCAATACACGCACTGCATGTAATAATATTCATATATGGTGGACAAGATACGCCGCTGTGAAATATACCATCAGTTTATGAATGTAGGGGCTTTTTTTCAAAGCGCTCGTGAGCGGAAATTTTGCTTATAAGCTGCAACCCCATGTGTCGAATTTGTCGGCATTGACTGCCCTAACAGACGTTGTTTACCTAACTGTGGTAGCTACTTCGCGTGCAAAGTCACGGATTCGCAAAGTTCGTACATGCACACGTGGGCTCCTATTCAAGTGCGAATTTCCGCTCTGTTATCGCGTGACACTTCTGATCTAGCGGGTAAGTGGTGTAAGTCTCACCAACTATTTTACAGGCTGGGACATTCAATTGGAGGATATGTTCCCAGACAACGCGGGAATATAGAGCTTTCACGACAACTTCGCTCCCCGCAAACTTGTGCTGGCGAGTGTACGTCAACAGGGAAATGGTCGTTTGCCTGGATCTAAAGCTTCACTTCAAAGCAGACCTATATCTCGCTGGCGAAGCTGTGCAGTTCCATTGCAAGAAAATTTATGCAATTATTTTGGCGATATTTTTAAAGCATAATTTTCGTCCAACGCTCTAAGCAAAAGAATGTCCTTTGACTCTTCTTTTATACCCTTCCCTACATGCTTCGCCCCTCCCCAATTTTACTCCGAGAAATCGATGCTTAGTCACAATCATTAGTGGTTCTTCTAAATTAAGACTGAAATTTTTTTCTTAGAGTGAAGAGCGGAGCCCCAAACCATATATACTATACACTCTTAGAAAAAAAGGTCGGCATATTCACTAACGAGACACTAACCGTTTACTTGTCACAAAATACACTAGCCTCTTAGTAAGTGAACGTAGTAAAATGCAGGTTAGTGGAACTTGCTACCTAGTTAGAGAGTGAATAGTACTAGCCCGAATGGCTAGTCCATTACTAAGTTGTTAGTAACCGCGCTAGCAACTTACTAACGTGTTAACTCTACTACATTAAGCCAATTAGAGGTTTACGCCTATTTTGTTTATATGTGCGTGTGCAGTGCCATATCAACATGATTCTATCACAAAAGTACCTAAAGGATTAAAAAAAAACGAAGTGGCATTGTCCTCGTACATTAACTAATGGCCGCTAATTACTTCATGTAATTACCATGGTAAGTACACATCACAACAACATACATAGAGGCATGAATTGATCACGAATGAGAACGCACACGCAAGCGCACACACAGAATAGCAAGACTTTTACGTAGCCGATATCTACTCTAGCAGCAGCTTCAAGACTATTTATGCTCCTACTTTGGGATAGCACACCGTGTACTGGTTAGCAACCATAGAATTTAGAAGAATAATTGATGTTTTCTACACATTATCGTGTGCCCTTATATTTGCTTATATGCGTGCCATCACGTAACACGAAACTAATTCCAAAGTATTCAATAAAATTAAAGTTTGTTTAAATTTTGCTAAAGACCGTCACGATTATGGCAAAGTATATACTGCGCATCTACGAAAGATCTGGCAACGTGGGTGGCTAGTAGTTACTTAGTTAAAAACACCGAGTAAACTTTCTGGTTAGTGAAGGGAGCACTTTACGACCTTTACTAACAGCTGGCTAGTAAACAGATTTCGCGAAGGTAGTAAAATACGTTCGAAACTAGTAAATGCAAGCATTTACTAACCATTTACTAACTTTTTTTTCTAAGAGTCTACGTTCAATGGCGGCTGAGCCACCTCACGCATGAAAGCATAGGCTTCGTGCCTATATTTCAAGCTAACTATATGCCTAAGGCACTGTAATACATGGATTCATTCACCCCCTTCCTTTTAATATATGATTTCGCGAAGTGCTGTACAGTATAAGAACGAATACAAACTGATGCATCACACGGACTTCGTGATTACTTCATGCAGTCTATTAAAGTTATATATTTATTTACAGGTTCTGCAATCACCATTTGGTGATTTTAGCAGGGTGGTACATGTAGTTAGTCATGAACATATGGCAAGTACATGGACATTATTATACATATATATGAGCTTTACGTGCGAAAACCACAATATGGTTACGAAGCACACCTTAGTGGGTGACCACGGGTTAATTTCTGACCGCCTGAGGTTCTCCAACGTGCACCGAAATCTAAATGTGCGCAATCGTATTTGCATTTCGACTCGAAATGCATTCGCCGCGATGCTGCACTCGGATCCGCAACCTTTTTCTCAGCAGTGCAAAGCCATAGCCGCTAGACTACGGCAGTGGGTTATATATGAGTATTCTATCAATCGTCCGTGTGCATCTTGCTGTTTGCCATCGGTCTTTGCGATATGAATTTAATCGTAGGAATAATGATAGCGTAATACTTCTTTCTGAATACTCATTTCAATTTGACGTTCATATTTCGTTTAAATTAATCTCATTTAAATTTATATCGAAGTTCCAGGCGCTTTTCAGACGTACGCTTATAAAGGCGCCAAGAATAACTCGTTGAGTAAGGCAGCGCGACTCACTCGGAAGCGGCTGTCGTAGTACATGGCGAAACGAAGCAGCGAGAGGACCTGTGTCGTGGCATAGATGCCGGCTAGAGCTGAAAGCACGGACGGCGGATGCCACGGCTCGTAGAGTGGCCACGACGTCAGGAAGTGCGGGACCGTCACCTCTCTGCCCACCATCGCTTGATACAGTTTGATAGAGGCGATCCCCGGCACGTGGTAGATACTATTCGCCGGTCGCCGCAGCGACTGCTTAAAGAAGGCCACGGTAGCCTTGGCGTATGTTTGGTACATCTCGAAGAAAGGCCCCTGGGTGTCGTTCGGGAGGTAAGCGAACGCGTTGTCGATCATCTGCCACGTGTTCGTCATGTTGAAGGCGTTGGCTCCCAGGCGCGACACGAGAGAAGCCACCAGTTTCTCCGTGTCGTCATCGTACGAACGCATCCAGTCGCTCAGGGCGCGCTCCGACAACCGGAGTGCGCTCCAGGTGGGCTCGAGGTTCTCCTGGGCGTCTCGGTGCAGCTGCCACTTGACGAGCGGCATCAGGGTCTCCAGGGCATCGACACACTTGGAGAAACGGTAGTCGTCCGCGCTACTCTGGCGGTTCATGTCCTCCAGCATGCTGTTGGTCAGGTACACGGACACTGTCGGGGACAACGCCCACACGACGTACGCGCCGAGGAACAGCTTGAAGCGCTCCTGGTACCCGGCCTTGCGCAGGTGCGTCGCGTCCAGCCTCGCGAAGAACTCGGGCTGCATGTTGACGATCTCGTCGACGGGCCAGAGCTGCGAGTCGTCGGGTAGGTAGCCGTTGACGGCCCTTCGGAGGTCGGGGTCGCTCAGGCTGTGGTACTGCGGCACGGAGCCCTTGCCCCAGAAGCGGAGCACAAGCTCGACAATCTCCGCGTGCGTCTGCAGCACCTGCTGTATCATGAGCGAGTACGACTGACCTGTGCGGCCGACGATCTCGGCGCAGCGCCTGAGGTAGTCGTCCTCTTTCCCGTCGGCGGCGAGGGCTTCGATGTCCCGGATCCACTGGCCGAAGCGCGGTTCCAGCGTCATGTAAATTGTGTTTTCCGATGGACGCGAAGGATGCCGACCCACGTAGAAGACCCAGAACATGGGCATACCTAACTGCAGGGACGCCCGCACCAAGGTGTCCAGGAGCTGAAATCGCGTTGCAGAAGACTTGCTCGGCCAGGGAAGACCCAGTTCGTTGAGGAACGCGGTAAAGGACGTTACGTTTTCCTTCTCCGTCTGCAAGCAGTTTGTATAAATGGCGATAAGCCAGGACGCGTGGCTATCCTCTTTACTGAAGGATGAAAAAAAAAAAACAGGTTCTGTGACTGGGCTAGTTGGTAATACATATCTTCGTCTACTGCACAGAGGAAAACGGACGGCGAAAAAAAAAACCGTGCTTGCGGTCATTTTCGTCGCCCCTGTGCTCGTCTGCGTAGTAAGCAAAGCGCAAAAAAAAGAGGTGCATAAAATTGAGGAGCCATTCCACTCTGTGAAGTTGATGACGAGCGAAGCTGTTTAATTAACGCGCGACAAGGAGGTGACACATAATTTCGAACCATAGCCGATCACACGCTTTGCAACTAAGTCCGCAATGACTGTCCAGAAAGGCCCTCTTGAACTTATTTCATGCTTAAAAGTTTTCCATTTAGGCAGCGTTCGTAATTTTGCCGGGACATGCGTCGTCTTGCCTTTTGTGTGGCGCATATGTCGGTTTGCTGCCCATACGTTCCCGTCTTCATTTTTAGTAAACCTGCTGGGAGTAGTGGGGTTTGTCTGATTTCTGTGGCACTACGATTGTGCCCGCTAACAAACGGAATGCCCTATAGCTTTATACCGCTTCGCTGTATTAGCCTCACACAAAGGGCGTTGGCAGCTATAACAAGGCTTAGTCTTACACTTCAGCTTTTCGGACGTTGTTTTAACTGTACATGGGTGTGACATATTGATGCGACCTGGCTTGCAAAGTACACTTGCATGGCCTCCGCGACCACGTGCCGCGGACGACTGAGGAGGCCACGCTTCCGGTGCGTAGAAAGAAAAAGTCACAGTTTCCCTGCAAGGGCGAAGCAATGAATGCGATAGCAAGAAAAGCGGCCCGTGATGGACGCGCTGCTACGCTGCAGAAACGTCTACCCCCCGGCAGCAACTACCGCGCGAGCAGACAGCGGAAGGGCAAGGTTCTCCCTGCGCAAATATTAGAAGAAGCGAGCGAACTGGCCGACGACATTTAAATGCGCCCGTTGAGCTCCTCGCGCCATCTCGCTGGTAATGAAGAAACTCTTGTAAGCACCTGCCGCCTCTGAGTCCTTCCAGCGGTAAATGGTGTGTATATAACTCTCGCTGCTAGCTACCTGAAGGATCTACGCTTTGTGGCGTAGTGGTTAGCGACACGCGCTGCGGAGCGAGAAGTCGCTGATTCGATTCCGCGCTTCGGAAGCATTTTTCTGAATTATTTTTCTTTGGGACTTATATATATACTTATACATATACAGTGCATGACGGCGGCGACGGCGACGGCAAAAATCAACCGAGAATGTCCATATAATTACTATCGCAATAATAGCGTCCACGTAGTCACCATGCAGACACCTCACGAAGCTCGCATAACGAATATTTTAGCCAGAGGGTTTTAGGTATGGGAAACACCATAGGCACAGGCGACCTCCCCCGGCGCCAACATGTTTGCACAAGAATACTATGATACGCATAATATCGAGGTCATAGATGCCGTCTACTTCTCGAAGGTTCTAAATAAAGAAAATATAGTGTAGTCAAGAGTACATTAGCGAAATTACAACTTCGTGAAAATTTTCAAATGCTCAATGTGACCACATTTCTAAAAATAGTATGGATAGATGGAAGCCTTCTGCAGCTCTATCGCCATACCTGAGCCTTGCGCCACGAAACGTCATATCCATCACCGAGGTCATCCGTTGTTTCTCAGTAGATAATTTTTTTTTCGAAATGACGAAGATAATCTACCTCTAAGAATTACATATACCGTAATACGAAACTGCACAACCGAAATACGCGATGTCTCAACGTTGATATCTTCAAAGGATGTATTAGATGCTTAAGGCACGTTCGTGTACGTCCATTGTATGTTTCTATATTGTGAGACCCGCTCTCTTGTACTCGAACATGAAGTGGTTTAGGGGCGCTTTAAGGAATGTCCATTTTTATATTGCACGGAAAAGCAAAGTATAGTAACCGGCTCCTTTGCGAAACAATATCTCTTCTTTTCATTTAAGCGTTTTAACATTTAATAATATACATTTAAAACGTATCTTGTAAACATGTACAACAACCTATTGCTCTTTGTGTTATGCGATCCATGTCTCCTTTCCCTACGCAATGCCTTGTAGCGATGTAGCTAAAGCGTCAATTAATTAATTAAGTATTAATTAGTTAGTTAATTAATTAATGGCAGCAAACGGTGTCGGCACGGTTTCCATACATTTTAGACAAATTTTCATTGACGTATATTTATTGTTTATTTCGAAATATTGTTTATTACACTATAAAGTTGTGCAGGTCTGTGCTACTTTCTATATCCACTCCCCTCTGTAATGCCACATGGCCTTCGGTAACTTGATATAATGAAACGTTTAAAAGATTTACGCTTTAATGACTATGCAAGCGATAACTCACTCGGCTCAGGCATCGAAAGAGGAAGCCCGCCGCTCTTCCCCTGGCGGTGGTGGGACGCTTGGGGATGTGATCGAGGAGAATGTGGTTGACGATACTTCGGCTGAATCTCGACTTGTATCTGCTCAAGGGAGACAGGTGCCGGACTTCAGTGCTTTCCCAACCGCCGCACACGTGCCTGCGAATTGCGAAGAGTGCGTTTCACCTGCATGCCATTGTCTGGATTGAAGCGCTTGTACCGAGCACTCGTATACAAGGGGAGAGGTCGCTCATGTAGTTCGCGTATACTCCGCGTAGTCTCCGAAACCTGGAGACATACAAAGAGTTCAACTTAAACTGAGGACGACGCAGCGAGCGATGGAAAGGAAAATGATAGGTGTAACCTTAAGAGACAGGAAGAGAGCAGAGTGGGTCAGGGAACAAACGGGGGTTAAGGATACCATAGTCGAAATCAAGAAGAAGAAATGGCTATGGGCCGGGCACGTAGCACGTCGGCAGGATAACCGGTAGTATTTAAGGGTAACTGACTGGATTCCGAGACATGGCAAACGCGTGTGGGGGGGGGGGGGGGGGGGGGGGAGACAGAAAATTAGAATAACAGAGAGCTGAGCTAGTTGGTAAGTATTCATTCTAAAAAGACAGGGCGTGCAAACAAGGACACAAGAAAGAAGTCAGGACACCACAAACGCCGACTAACAACTGAAGAGACGCACACCGGCTGAAAAGAAAGAAGGCACGAAAAACTTATCTGCGCATGCCCATGCAACAGGCGAACCTATCAATCCGGCACGCGTGGCGGTCTACGTTGAAGATAACTGTTAAGGCATTTGATTTCATCTTTATGCAAGTTAATCGACGGTTGGCTCACGCATGCGTTACCACTATTCTCGATATGCCATGCTTCTATCATCAGGCGCGTTTCTTCATTTCTATGACGGTACAACACTGCGCATTCATCGAATTTTGGCGTGCACTTACAATCTCGACAATGTAAAGATAGATTAGAAGGTGAGCCTCCTGTTAGCGATCTCTTATGTTCCAACAATCTCTGGTTTATGCACCGGCCCGTTTGTCCTACGTAGAAGCGACCGCAGCTGAAAGGGACCTTATACACCACACTCGTACGGCAATCAGTGAATTTGTTGGTGTGTTTTACGAAACAAATATCGGTCCGCTTCTTGTCTTTTACTCGCTCATTCTTCCTCTGCACAGCGGCGCAAATCTTACCTAGCTTATTGGCAGCCGTGAAAACAACATTAACGCCGTATCTACTTCCTACTTTCTTTAGCCTGTGAGACACGCAATGAATGTACGGTATACCTACGACACGTTTCTTCTTATCGCTTTCTGCAACCATGCTCGGACTTAACACAATAGACTTCTTTAAACGTTCAGCGACCGTGGCCACTGCATCACGAGGATACCCTACATCTAAAAGACGCGTAACCTGTGCGTTAAAGCTATCACTCATTTTGTGCTCACCCGACTTGGTGAGGGCTGATTAAGGCAAGACATGGCGATACCGTTTTTTTACAACCTTCGAGTGCTTCGACGAAAAATTTAACAGCGGTTTCGAAGATCTAGGAGAATACTGCCAGCACACGTGATTCTTCTGGAACGTTAAGGAAATGTCTAGAAATTGTATTCCTGTTATTCTGAGGTACCTCTTTAGTAAAGCGCAGCCCCCTCCATTTAATTCAAATTTTCGCTCACCGAAGTTACCACCTTTTCAAAATCCTCACCACTACAAAAGATCAAGTAATCGTCCACTAACGAAAAACCTTAATAACCGAATTACCTAAGGCGCCTTCCAAAAGATTGTCAATCTGCTAAGGTATAAATCACTAAGAACCGGAGCAACCTTAGAACCAATACATATCCCTGATTTCTGCACATACACGCCTTCCTTCCAACCTACAAGCGTCGACTTTAAATACATGGAAAGGATTTCTAGAAATGCCCCGGTAGAAACACCACATTTATCGGTGAAAACCGTCTGGTGCTCTTGTTCGTTAATACAATTCATTAACACAATTTAACAACTCCTCATGCGGTCAAGAATAATACAGGTCTTCAATATCCATACTAAAAGCCTTACAAACAGCCGGGGTTCTCCTCGGAGAGGAACTGAACTAGTGCCTGAGAATTACGCATACGAAAAGGGTCTGAAAAACTCAAAGAGGTTAAGCAGCTCTGCAAATAACTAGATACAGCGACTTGCCAGGTGCCTTGCTCTGAAACGATTGCTCGAAATGGGATCTCGTTCTTATGTGTTTTGGCTGAAAAAAACAATTCTAAAGTAAGTGATTTAGCCTTCTTGACATTACAAGCTATTCTCTCAAGATTATGTCTTAACAAAAGGTCGACAGCACGTTGCCTGACTACCGATGGCTTAAGTTTTACCGTCCTAAAATTCTTTTCTATGGCTGTTAATGCTTTTCTGAGAACAAACTGTCCGGCATAATTACAAAATACCCTTCCTTAGGAAGGGACGGTAAAACTTAAGCCATCGGTAGTCAGGCAACGTGTCTGTCGACCTTTAAAGACATATCTTGAGAGAATAGCTTGTAATGTCAAGAAGGCTAAATCACTTACTTTAGAATTGTTTTTTTCAGCCAAAACACATAAGAACGAGATCCCATTTCGAGCAATCGTTTCAGAGCAAGGCACCTGGCAAGTCGCTGTATCTAGTTATTTGCAGAACTGCTTAACCTCTTTGAGTTTTTCAGACCCTTTTCGTATGCGTAATTCTCAGGACTAGTGCAGTTCCTCTCCGAGGAGAACCCCGGCTGTTGTAAGGCTTTTAGTATGGATATTGAAGACCTGTATTATTCTTGCCGCATGAGGAGTTGTTAAATTGTGTTAATGAATGTATTAACGACAAGCGCACCAGACCGTTTTCACCGATAAATGTGGTGTTTCTACCGGGGCTTTTCTAGAAATCCTTTCCATGTATTTAAAGTCGACGCTTGTAGGTTGGAAGGAAGGCGTTTATGTGCAGAAATCAGGGATTTGTATTGGTTCTAAGGTTGCTCCGGTTCTTAGTGATTTATACCTTAGCAAGATTGACAATCTTTTGGAAGGCGCCTTAGTAATTCGGTTATTAAGGTTTTTCGTTATGTGGACGATTACTTGATCTTTTGTAGTGGTGAGGACTTTGAAAAGGTGGTAACTTCCGTGAGCGAAAAATTTGAAATTAATGGAGGTGGGCTGAGATTTACTAAAGAGGTGCCTCAGAATAATGGAATACAATTTCTAGACATTTCTTTAACGTTCCAGAAGAACCACGTGTGCTGGCAGTATTCTCCTAGATCTTCGAAACCGCTGTTAAATTTTTCGTCGAAGCACTCGAAGGTTGTAAAAAACGGTATCGCCATGTCTTGCCTTAAATCAGCCCTCACCAAGTCGTGTGAGCACAAAATGAGTGATAGCTTTAACGCACAGGTTACGCGTCTTTTAGATGTAGGGTATCCTCGTGATGCAGTGGCCACGGTCGCTGAACGTTTAAAGAAGTCTATTGTGTTAAGTCCGAGCATGGTTGCAGAAAGCGATAAGAAGAAACGTGTCGTAGGTATACCGTACATTCATTGCGTGTCTCACAGGCTAAAGAAAGTAGGAAGTAGATACGGCGTTAATGTTGTTTTCACGGCTGCCAATAAGCTAGGTAAGATTTGCGCCGCTGTGCAGAGGAAGAATGAGCGAGTAAAAGACAAGAAGCGGACCGATATTTGTTTCGTAAAACACACCAACAAATTCACTGATTGCCGTACGAGTGTGGTGTATAAGATCCCTTTCAGCTGCGGTCGCTTCTACGTAGGACAAACGGGCCGGTGCATAAACCAGAGATTGTTGGAACATAAGAGATCGCTAACAGGAGGCTCACCTTCTAATCTATCTTTACATTGTCGAGATTGTAAGTGCACGCCAAAATTCGATGAATGCGCAGTGTTGTACCGTCATAGAAATGAAGAAACGCGCCTGATGATAGAAGCATGGCATATCGAGAATAGTGGTAACGCATGCGTGAGCCAACCGTCGATTAACTTGCATAAAGATGAAATCAAATGCCTTAACAGTTATCTTCAACGTAGACCGCCACGCGTGCAGGATTGATAGGTTCGCCTGTTGCATGGGCATGCGCAGATAAGTTTTCGTGCCTTCTTTCTTTTCAGCCGTTGTGCGTCTCTTCAGTTGTTAGTCGGCGTTTGTGGTGTCCTGACTTCTTTCTTGTGTCCTTGTTTGCACGCCCTGTCTTTTTAGAATGAATACTTACCAACTAGCTCAGCTCTCTGTTATTCTAAGCTTCATTTCTAGTACTCTGAGCCCTTTTCCGTGTTCTCCTACTTATCTGAACAATCCTGCCTCTTTGGCTTCTTTAATTGCTATTTGCTTGGTCCGTGCTAGAACTTTTCATGGTTTTCTAAGAATAGAGTTTGCCCAGTTGAAGTTCAACTGTTGTGCGGGTTTCTGCAACCATCTACCGGACATGCCAGGAGGATATGTGCCATATTGACCGCGGAATCATGGCGTCAAGTGAGATTTTACCAGGAATGCCTCAAGGTCCGTTGTTCGACTTCGCGTGACGATCGCCGCCAGAAGCAGATGTACGCCGACTGGATGAGGGTAGCTAACCAGCATGCGGAATTCATATGGAGGGTAAAACTTCGAGAACTTCAACCATGTAAGAGGAAGATTATTTCTACTGTTTCATCGCAAAATAACTTGCTAGTCCTTGGAGGAGCTGCCTTAGATGATAGTCACCTGTAAAACCCTAGCCTTAGGTCCTAAATACTGTTTTAAGCCGAACCTGAAACCAATAGACGTTTTAAGTTTGCCGCGTACAATCACTAGACTTGTTCCTGAAGAAGAGCGTTCCCACTGCATTTCAGACTGCGTTGCTAGCATCAAGGGTTCTAATATGCATCTCAAGTGTTCTGATCCTGTCCAGCCTTTGGTTAATTACTGTGTCGAAAAGAAACTCAGGCCAGTAATTTCAGATAAGGAAGGGTATTTTGTAATTATGCCGGACAGTTTGTTCTCAGAAAAAGCTTAACAGCCATAGAAAAGAATTTTAGGACGGTAAAACTTAAGCCATCGGTAGTCAGGCAACGTGCTGTCGACCTTTTGTTAAGACATAATCTTGAGAGAATAGCTTGTAATGTCAAGAAGGCTAAATCACTTACTTTAGAATTGTTTTTTTCAGCCAAAACACATAAGAACGAGATCCCATTTCGAGCAATCGTTTCAGAGCAAGGCACCTGGCAAGTCGCTGTATCTAGTTATTTGCAGAACTGCTTAACCTCTTTGAGTTTTTCAGACCCTTTTCGTATGCGTAATTCTCAGGCACTAGTTCAGTTCCTCTCCGAGGAGAACCCCGGCTGTTGTAAGGCTTTTAGTATGGATATTGAAGACCTGTATTATTCTTTGCCGCATGAGGAGCTTGTTAAATGCTGTTAATGAATTGTATTAACGAACAAGCGCACCAGACGATTTTCACCGATAAATGTGGTGTTTCTACCGGGGCATTTCTAGAAATCCTTTCCATGTATTTAAAGTCGACGCTTGTAGGTTGGAAGGAAGGCGTTTATGTGCAGAAATCAGGGATATGTATTGGTTCTAAGGTTGCTCCGGTTCTTAGTGATTTATACCTTAGCAAGATTGACAATCTTTTGGAAGGCGCCTTAGGTAATTCGGTTATTAAGGTTTTTCGTTATGTGGACGATTACTTGATCTTTTGTAGTGGTGAGGACTTTGAAAAGGTGGTAACTTCCGTGAGCGAAAAATTTGAAATTAATGGAGGTGGGCTGAGCTTTACTAAAGAGGTGCCTCAGAATAATGGAATACAATTTCTAGACATTTCATTAACGTTCCAGAAGAACCACGTGTGCTGGCAGTATTCTCCTAGATCTTCGAAACCGCTGTTAAATTTTTCGTCGAAGCACTCGAAGGTTGTAAAAAACGGTATCGCCATGTCTTGCCTTAAATCAGCCCTCACCAAGTCGTGTGAGCACAAAATGAGTGATAGCTTTAACGCACAGGTTACGCGTCTTTTAGATGTAGGGTATCCTCGTGATGCAGTGGCCACGGTCGCTGAACGTTTAAAGAAGTCTATTGTGTTAAGTCCGAGCATGGTTGCAGAAAGCGATAAGAAGAAACGTGTCGTAGGTATACCGTACATTCATTGCGTGTCTCACAGGCTAAAGAAAGTAGGAAGTAGATACGGCGTTAATGTTGTTTTCACGGCTGCCAATAAGCTAGGTAAGATTTGCGCCGCTGTGCAGAGGAAGAATGAGCGAGTAAAAGACAAGAAGCTGGACCGATATTTGTTTCGTAAAACACACCAACAAATTCACTGATTGCCGTACGAGTGTGGTGTATAAGATCCCTTTCAGCGGCGGTCGCTTCTACGTAGGACAGACGGGCCGATGCATCAACCAGAGATTATTAGAACATAAGAGATCGCTAACAGGAGGCTCACCTTCTAATCTATCTTTACATTGTCGAGATTGTAAGTGCACGCCAAAATTCGATGAATGCGCAGTGTTGTACCGTCATAGAAATGAAGAAACGCGCCTGATGATAGAAGCATGGCATATCGAGAATAGTGGTAACGCATGCGTGAGCCAACCGTCGATTAACTTGCATAAAGATGAAATCAAATGCCTTAACAGTTATCTTCAACGTAGACCGCCACGCGTGCCGGATTGATAGGTTCGCCTGTTACATGGGCATGCGCAGATAAGTTTTCGTGCCTTCTTTCTTTTCAGCCGTTGTGCGTCTCTTCAGTTGTTAGTCGGCGTTTGTGGTGTCCTGACTTCTTTCTTGTGTCCTTGTTTGCACGCCCTGTCTTTTTAGAATGAATACTTACCAACTAGCTCAGCTCTCTGTTATTCTAAGCGTCATATCCGTGACTGGAGCCATGGTTGACCCCGGTATAAAACACTTTCGTGTTAAAAACACAGAAATCCTCTCCTCGTCTCGCCTTACTCGCTCTTATGCACGATTTACACACTCGAACACCATGTTGTAGTGCGCCGAGTGCTAGGGCATCGCGAGATCCAAACGTGTTGGCAACCAGCTAGCTGCATCCATCCACGAGAACACTGCCGATACATCCATAGCTGTCCCTGCACTAGACTTAAAACCCTCCCTAAAACGAAAGCTCAGGGCTTATTAGGCTAACACAAAATAGACTACATGTTATCAAGCTGCATCTTGTGAATTGGACACCAGAATTGGAATTGGACACCAGAATTGGACACCAGAAGTAACACTTACGATGCTAAGAACAGAACATAGAGTACACGCTCTTACCTTTTGTCCGGTGGCAATCCACTTACCATGGTTCACATCCTAATGCAATGCAAAGAATTAGACACTATTAGAAGAAAACTTTCCAGTACCCTTTCAACAGCAAATACTACTGCATCCATCGATGTTCGTAGCAAGGGAACCGCCTTTTTAAGTATCATTGTTTGTGTTTTTAAAAGATGTGTGTAGTTTTCACAACACCTACCCAGGCAATTCGTAGTATGACCTCTGAACAGAGGTTGCTGCTGCGGTTACTACGTTAGAGAAAGCACCTGTCTTGCGGCCCTTGGATGCAAGGGCATTGATGAGGCATTCATGCTGTCACAAACGAGCGCTTATAAAGTGCGCGCGAGGCCGCTTTCATACGGCTGCGAGACAGGCGGCGCGAGTCGATCGCCCAAGAAGCGCCAACGGCAAAAAAACAAGCATCAAAAGACGCCGGCGCGCCGCATCCTCCTCACCCACTCGAGCCAGACGCAGACAACGCGATGAAACGCCCGGCAATACCTGGATGTTTCTAGAAGGAAGGGGGACGCATCACCGAGCGGCGCCGCCGCGAGTAGAACCGGCGAGAGAAATCTCGAACTATCCTTAGCCTTGGCTGTACAGCACGCCGAAGAACCCTCCCGACGCTTCTAGAAACCGGGGGATAAGGGATAAAAGCGTGCAAACGACGACGATTTGGGTGGAGTAGTCGAGACGGGAGTAAGTCACTCGGCCCGGATATGGTGAAGTAAGCTGAGTGTGGCTCCGTTAGCCAAAGAAGACGTGTTTATGATGGTGTGTGGTCCGTTGATCTGGAAGCATTGGAGGACGACGCCGTGTGAGCCGTGACCAGTTACGACGACGGTTGAGCTACGACGATCAATGCTGGAGCTGGCGTGAGTGTTTCCTTGAAGAGAAGCATTCGATTACCGTCCAAGTATTGTGGACTGGATAAGCCATTGTATATTCAGGACTTTTAACTGTCATTGAATGGTTGTAATGCATGTGATTGCATTTGTAGCGTGTGATCTGTTTGTTTAGCTCCCGTTGTGTAAACACCATCTGAGTTATAGTGTGAAGTTGTAACTGGTACCAGCCGAGTGTGCACGTGTTTGTGTTATTTGTATTGCCTTAACTGAGAATATATTTTGTTTTCGTTTGTGTTATCGACTCTGGGCTCTGACTCGGTCTTTGGACCACAACCGGCGTTCGCTGGCGCACCAAAGGACCAACTCTAAATTGTCCGCGCTTTCGTGGTGCGTTTTCGGAGGGCCTTGACGCCAGCCCTTGGAATCCGCCTGGCGATTGCCATCCCCATTAACGGGATCAGTGACACATGCTAATGCCATATCCTCATAGTTTTATTACTACAACCACTCACAATTCACTCTCACTACACAGATTTCACGTTGCTCTCATGATTTTAATACTTATATGTTTTATGCACCTTTAGTGCGTTGAATTTTAGATCCGTGTACAGCCACTTAACATAATCATAGTTTACATTTGATATCATTTCCTGGTGCTCTTTGGCCATCAATGGCCCTTGCGCTATTAGACAACATATATCATCATCACTACCTCCCTTTTAGTTCACTGTAAAGAGGACGAAGAGTGTGCGTGCCGGTTCATGATGATAGGCTTTTTGTCACGTGACTAGTGTTACACTCAAACCTCGTTATAACGAACACGGATATAACGAATTATCGGTTATAACGAAGTAAATGAAGAATAGTCTTCTCATAGCTACAGTGTTACAAGTAAACGTTTATAACGAATTTTCGGATATAACGAAGTTATTTTCATGGCACATGCGACTTTGTTATAATTAGGTTTGAGTGTATATGATTTTGGCGGGAATATGTTACATTACTAGTTGTATGTGATTGTAGGTCATGTGACTGGTTTTACGCAATTTTTGCTGGAACATGTCATGGGACTAGTGTTACGCAATCTCTGCAGGAGCATGTCACATGACTAGTGTTGTGGGATTTCGGTGGGAACATGTGACATTACTAGTGGCTTAGAATAACAGAGAGCTGAGCTAGTTGGTAAGTATTCATTCTAAAAAGACAGGGCGTGCAAACACGGACACAAGTTTCACCGCAAAATAACTTGCTAGTCCTTGGAGGAGCTGCCTTAGATGATAGTCACTGCAAAACCCTAGCCTTAGGTCCTAAATACTGTTTTAAGTCGAACCTGAAACCAATAGAATTTTAGGACGATAAAACTTAAGCCATCCATAGTTAGGCAACGTGCTGTCGACCTTTTGTTAAGACATAATCTCGAGAGAATAGCGTGTAATGTCAAGAAGGCTAAATCACTTACTTTAGAATTGTTTTTTTCAGCCAAAACACATAAGACCGAGATCCCATTTCGAGCAATCGTTTCAGAGCAAGGCACCTGGCAAGTCGCTGTATCTAGTTATTTGCAGAACTGCTTAACCTCTTTGAGTTTTTCTGACGTATGCGTAATCCTCAGGCGCTAGTTCAGTTCCTCTCAGAGGAGAACCCCGGCTGTTGTAAAGCTTTTAGTATGGATATTGAAGACCTGTATTGCTCTTTGCCGCATGAGGACTTGTTAAAATGTGTTAATGAATGTATTAACGAACAAGAGCACCAGACGGCTTTCACCGAAAAATGTGGTGTTTCTACCGGGGCATTTCTAGAAATGCTTTCCTTGTATTTAAAGTCGACGCTTGTAGGTTGGAAGGAAGGCGTTTATGTGCAGAAATCAGGGATATGTATTGGTTCTAAGGTTGCTCCAGTTCTTAGTGATTTATACCTTAGCAACATTGACAATCTTTTGGAAGGCGCCTTAGGTAATTCGGTTATTAAGGTTTTTCGTTATGTGGACGATTGCTTGATCTTTTGTAGTGGTGAGGACTTTGAAAAGGTGGTAACTTCCGTGAGCGAAAAATTTGAATTATATGGAGGAGGGCTGAGCTTTACTAAAGAGGTGCCTCAGAATAATGGAATGCAATTTCTGGACATTTCCTTAACGTTCCAGAAGAACCACGTGTGCTGGCAGTATTCTCCTAGGTCTTCGAAACCGCTGTTAAATTTTTCGTCGAAGCACTCGAAGGTTGTAAAAAATGGCATCGCCATGTCTTGCCTTAAGTCAGCCCTCACCAAGTCGTGTAGAAGTCTATTGTGTTAAGTCCGAGCATGGTTGCAGAAAGCGATAGGAAGAAACGTGTCGTAGGTATACCGTACATTGCGTATCTCACAGGCTAAGTAGGAAGTAGATACGGCGTTAATGTTGTTTTCACGGCTGCCAATAAGCTAAGTAAGATTTGTGCCGCTGTGCAGAGGAAGAATGAGCGAGTAAAAGACAAGAAGCGGACCGATATTTGTTTCGTAAAACACACCAACAAATTCAGTGATTGCCGTACGAGTGTCGTGTATAAGGTCCCTTTCAGCTGCGGCTGCTTCTTCGTAGGACAAACGGGCCGATGCATTAACCAGAGATTATTGGAACACAAGAGATCGCTAATCGGAAGCACACCTTCTAATCTATCTTTACATTGTCGAGATTGTAAGTGCACGCCAAAATTCGATCAATGCGCAGTGTTGTACTGGCATAGAAATGGAGAAATGCGTCCGATGATTGAGGCATGGCATATCGAGAATCGTGGTAGCGCATGCGTGAGCCAACCGTCGATTAACTTGCATAAAGATGAAATCAAATGCCTTAACAGTTATCTTCCACGTAGACCGCCACGCGTGCCGGATTGATAGGTTCGCCTGCTGCATGGGCATGCGCAGATAAGTTTTCGTGCCTTCTTTCTTTTCAGCCGTTGTGCGTCTCTTCAGTTGTTACTCGGCGTTTGTGGTGTCCTGACTTCTTTCTTGTGTCCCTGTTTGCACGCCCTGTCTTTTTAGAATGAATTACTAGTGGTACGTGATTTTGGGTCACATGACTAGTGTTACACGACTCGCGCATAACACTAGTTACGTGACTACTGTTACGCGAGAAAGAAAGAAAGAGAATACGTGCGAAACTTAGCAAAGCAGCAACAGCCAGGGCAACCTAGGTCCACATCAGATTCGCTGTCTCTTTAGCATTGTGCCTTCAGTGCAAGCTACGCTAATGTTTTTACTTTGGCATGAAACCAGCACTGTGCGGTATGCTGTTTTGATAATGCATGCTGTCATATTTTCATTTAATGGCATTTTGTAATGGTGGTGATAAGTGCCAAAAAGTGGTGAGACTTGGAATCCAACACAATGCAGCTTCAGCCATCAGCAGCTTGCAACACAGGGTCATTGTTTGCTGTAGAGCAGGCATGTGTTGGCTTCCTTTTGATTTGGCTGCTGCAGTTTCAAACTATGCATTTTGCTTGACTGCTTGGCCTCCCATCTGCAACTTCATTTTTGATTGACCCACCAGTCAACAAATTTGAAACATTCTTGTGGTGCTTGTCAAACTGGCACAGCAATTTGTCGCTGATTCCCAAAACAATCTGGCTAGTCAGGCTGTAACGCACGGGTGTGTGGCCTGATATAGCGCATTACTTTGATGAGCAGTGGTTGAAGAATACCTAATAGTGGTTCACTTATGTGCGCAGGTGAAAGCAGATCCTGAAGCAGTTGTCCTCTGCAATGTGCTCTATGGCCAGAACAAGCTGGCTGCCAACGACATGGCCAGCGTTAAGGTCGGTGTGACTTATCTCAGACATCACTAGTGCTTTGGATTCACTAGGTAGTGTCTGATAGCAGATATGGGGCCAACCAAATCGGTCAAACTGTTTGCCAGGTCAAGAAGCGCGAGAAACATTGACACACGTCTCATCATTTTCTCAATGACTCATATGCCTCAGTGCAAGCAACAGGCAGGCAACAGTAGAGGGCTTGATGTAAGGAACTGACGCTAGAGTTTTAACCAAAGTGGAATGATCAGTGTCAAATTTATAATGTATGTTTTTTTTTAAAACACAAAATCGATTATTGGGGTATCATTTGTTCGAACGAATGATGTAACTGACCCTCTCTGCTATTGGTTCATATTTACATTATTCATGTAACTGCTTCCTCTATGGGCTTTGATGACTGAAAACATCGCTTAAGCAGTCCTGACACAAAAATCTAAGCACAATATGTCTGTTACATACGTATATTGCTGGAAGCATATAGGTCTCGTCGATACAGTATCAGACACAAATGCAGCTAAAAACATGTTTTAAAGGGACACTAAAGAACAAAACGATTTTTTTCGCATTAGTAAAGTAGTCTTCCACCATACCAAAAACACCACGCTTGCTGCGAGAAGACGCTTAATAAGCAAGAAAACGCACAAAAAGAAAATACAGGTGGCGACGCCGCCTTGGAGTTCCCGCACCATTTGCCGTGATGTCACATATTTTTGATGGCGCCTGCTTGGGCCTACGTAGTTCCTAATCGGTTCAATCGAAGTACATTGTCCTCTGAGAGGGCCAGAGACTTGACATAACGAGTTTGTGGCAATTTCGTCGAGCCAGTGGCGCCAAAATACGTTAAATGCACCTTGAAGTTTTTTACGTCACGAATTACAAAGTTCGGCGCAAAATTTAAAAATGAAACTGTGAACTTGATTTTCTCCTCTAATAATAAACCTATGGTGGTGAAATAAACTACACAAGAGTTCTCCAAGCACACTTTATCAATCTAAACCAATTCATTGTTTCGCTTTAGTGTCCCTTTAACTGAGTTTGAAATGGAAGCGCCTTATCAGAAAGCGAAGCATATTGCAATGTAGTTGTCAGCATAGGTCTTATTTGAAAACGGTGAGAATAACGAGATTTGGCAATCCGTCTCGCTCACTTCGTACATCATTGGCCTGTGCATTGTTCAGAGATGTTTCTGCCAGTGTGCCTCTCTGGATCTTGTACTGCGGGTACACAAGATAATTTTAACGTGACGGCGTTCGAGAGCTCGTTTCACAGAAATTACCGCGTCAGTGCTGGCATCATTGGTTGTGAGCAAGAATATTGGCGTTGTTCGTGAGTGAAAATTTGAAATGGATGCAAATAGATAATTAATAAAAATCTTTGGTCCGAGTGGAAATCGAACCTAGGACTTGTGCGTTGCAAGCAGGTGTTCTACCACACAGCCACGCCAGTGCTGGAAGCTGTTTCGAAAAAAAAATACCTGTACAAATGCCATGTAGCGTCTCCCTAATGCATGCAATATTGCAATGTAGAATTGCCCCAGGCATTGAAACATGTGAATTCCGCAGCTTTAAAGGCCCACCAAAGTGCACAGGCATAATTAGTCATCATTATCAGCAACAGCATCAACCGAGTGTGCAGGTGGTCGAGTTGCCTCACGGACACGTAGTGGGTACCTGGCCACTTTGCAAAAGGAAGAATTATGGCATAGTGGGCCCCTCGCAACTGCACTTGCAGTGAGGATGGCTTGAAATGGACAATGTTACGCTCGCAGATCTTCCTGTCCTTGTGTCGCAAAGGGAAGCGAAGCCAGGCTAGTGAACGGGGTCAATTACACTGTGGTGTTCTTCTCGTGAAGGTCAGGCGTCCTCCATATAGTTGATACTATTCGCACGTTATGGGTTACTTGGTGGCCATGCCTTTGGTGATGGGCAAAGCTGATGGTGACACTTGGCGATGCAGAACCTAGACAGAGACACACAAATTGCAGTCACTTCATTGGTGCAAAAGCATGGACAGTAGAAACTCGCGGTTCCCCTAATGTTTTCTCTCTACGAGCATACTGATGCAACTAAAAAATATTTCACATGTATTGGGGTGCAACAAAATGCCAAAAGATTTTGCTACTGTTTTCTTTACTTAGAAAAAGAGCACTAAAATCTGGGGTGAGAGTTCAGGGAAAATTGAAGGCTGAAGCAAAAGGCTTTTTAGGTGAAGATGGATTCCTTGGGCAGGGAAAGAAACCGGTTGTTAGCCTTCAGTGTTTGCATGGTAGTATCTCACACACAAGGAAGTGGTTTTTAGACATGAAGTGGCATGTTATATTGAGCTAATGAAACCAACACAGGCTAAGGAACGTAGAGGGGACATCGCTTGTATCATGAAGTGGAAGACGCGTCTCGGGTCGGCAGCCTTGCCAATGCTCGGCGTGCTGGGTATAGTAATTATGTCATAAACGGAACGGAATTAAAGTGGATGAAAAATCAGTTTGCCGCGGGTAGCGACCGTAACTACAACCTTCGGATAACACGTCCGATGCTCTACCAATTGAGCTACCCATCCCAATAAAGTAAGTGGGAAATTGACCGTCGCTGCGACAAGTAGTTGATTTTTCATGCACTTTTAATTCCATTCCGTTGATGTCATAATGACTATACTACAGTTCAAAGCATACAAGTAATGCCCCCCGTCACTTCTCACCAGGTTGTGTCCATAGGTCGGCAAAAATATTGGAACTCACTGAGACTCACTCAAAAGATATATTTTGCTCTGAGAGCTCGCTCCAACTCAGACTCACCGAAATTTTCCTCGACCGGACTCACTCGGACTCAGACTCACTAAACTTTTTCTCAACCGGGCTCACTCAAACTCGCCAGCATATTGCTCGGCCGGACTCACTCAGACTCGGACTAGCAGCTTGACCCAAGTCTGAGTGTGCCTGAGTGAGTTGACTCACGAGTCCGCTGGCGTAAAATGAGCTTTTCCGATCATGGTGTAAATGCTCTTAACGCCAATATCTCACGTAATCGATGCTCTACGATAAGCCTTTAGATCTTGTACCTTCAAACACGAGTTATCATAATTGCAATCCAGTAAGGATTGAAATATACAACTAACACGAGTTATTACTATCAAGAAAAGAGTTTGTGGGGGGAGGTCGTGGCACCCCCCCCCCCCACTCACGCCTCTCATTAGTAATCAACATTGAGGTGGAGCATTAATGCTAGTGCATTGAGGCATGTGTGAATAGATTTGAGTATAAACGTAAGCTGATAGGTGAGTAGATAGGACTATTGGTCGGCAATAAAAAGTGGAGCTCACTCAGACTCGCCCAATAAATATATTTTGCGCTTTGGGCTCACTTGGACTCGGACTCACCAATATTTTCCTCAATCTGACTCACTCAGGCACAGACTCACTAAAATTTTCCTCTACCGTACTCACTCGGACTCAAACTCACCAACGTATTGCTCAGCCGTACTCACTCAGACTCTCGGCTTGATCTGAGTCTGAGTGAGTCGACTCACGAGTTTGCCGACCTATGGTTGTGTGTAACAAAACAAAATGAGCCCTCGATCACACCCCCTGTTTCGTTAGTTATTTAAGCTAGGATGATGGAAACTTTAGTGATAGTGTGTTTTCATGTGCCGATATCAAATGTGAAAGCTCATTTGATCACACATCTATTAAACTAGCTGCACAGAGCTTGATGAATTAAATATCGTTGTATTCTCTAAATGCTAAGGAGGGGAACAAGTGTGATTTTATATAAGCTTCTAGCTTTCCCAGAGCAAAAGTTTATCCTTTGTTGAGGTAACGAAACACACCCCTGTTACACAAATACGCATGTACTTCCTTGAATGACAGCGCAAATACTCTTATCTGGAATTTTTCACCGATGCTTCGTCTCGTGCAGCCGTGTTTCTATTCCTTGGGAGTAATCGTTGATGGCAACCTCTCAGACCCTTTGGGTGCTGCTCGGAACACGCCCGTACCAGACTCTGTCAAATGAGGCAAATTGCTCTTTCACCTCTTACACACACCACCAGTTTATCTCAAATAGTATGGACACATTCGTGCAGTGGAACATGAGGGGTTTTCCAAGTATCTCTGGGTGAGCTCCAAAAGTGCTGTGTGTGCAAGAGACCGGCCTTAGTTCCAAGCGCACAAATTTCCTATGCTAATATTTACCACAAAGATTGAAACAGTATTATCTTGCAGTGCAGCTGCCTGCCATCGCATTGAGCGTTTCTTGACGCAGTTGCAATTCAAGCTGTACTGCTAAACCAACTATAGTTCTGTTTGCTCTCCATGCATACCAGTTTAAAAAACTAGAATTTTTAAGCCTTGATATATGAACTGCCTGAACCATAGTTGTTCCTTGTTGACCTAAACACACACAGCCCTTCGTGGGGTGGCTCATTACGTGAGAGGCTGAAAGAATTAAAATTTTCTGTTTTCCACTGAGCCATGCATGTTGAATAATAAAGAATATCTACAGTAGTGCACACACAACATCAATAGTAGATCCAAGCATAGCATGTCTGACACGGATGAACTAGCTGCATTGGAATGTTATCAAGAACCCTTACGGCAATGGCTGTTTTCCCGTAGTGTTAAGTACAGTCGAAACCCGCGATAACGAAATCCCGAGGGAATTCTCACCGCAACGAAATATTTTCGGAGCACCGGCGAACGCCTATAGGAGTCAATGCATTTCGTAACTCGCGACTACGAAATATATATTCATACCGCAGTCCCTCATTAACGAAATTTTTGAAGCACGAGTGTGCAAATAAGCTACTCTCGCAACATTAACTACATTCGAAAACTGCTGAAATGCATTCATGCTACACTTAGGTTGTGCAAATCTATCGCTGCAGTGCACTTGAGAAGCAGCCGCCATCATTGTTTACAAAAAAAACATAAAGCTGGCGACGATGATGATGATGATGGCTTGCCGAAACACCTGCTCGTTATCGCGGACTACATAGCCAGATCCCTATTCCTCATCGAGTTTCGTTCGTTGGCTTGGCTCTGTGATTGGCTTTGTCGGCTTTGCGCGTGTGTGGAGTCATTTGTGGAGCGTTTGCTTGGTCGCTTGGAACGTGAACTGTGTGTTGCGATTGCTTTGTCCGATTTCGCTGCCTGCGAAGATTCCGCCTCCAGCAAAAAAAGCGGAAGTTCATCAGGCTGTAAGATAAGGCTGCAGTCATCAGTGAGGTGGAAAAGGGCAGGAAAAAAATGGACATCGCCGAAAAATTCGACGTTGCGTGCAGCTCGCTGTCCACGATTCTGCACTGATCCGCGCTGATCCAGCGGAGCTGGAAGAAGGTTCGCCTGTAGGCGCACTTCATGACGGTACTGGTGACAGTGCAGTGCCGCCGTCACTGACCTAGTGTACCCCTTGCACGGGGCGAATTTTGTGCCATGGAAAACGAGATTCCCGATTGAGAGGCATGAAATTGCAGCATGGTAAGGCCCGCAAAAGCAAACTCATTGACTTTTTGGAAATAAAATGTGTTTTTTGTAAATTCCATGTCTTTTCTGCCGCATTCTTGCGCCAACGAAATTCCCGCAAGAGCGAAATTCAGTGCTTTCCCCGCCGATTTCGTTATTGCGGGTTTCAACTGTAGTATAAAAAAACAAAACGGGATGTATGCTTATTTATTTCTTTCACGATTCTGTAAATTGGGAACTGTTGAGGCAAAAAAAGGCCTACGTGTCTGTGGACGTTTGGTGAGTGGCATCATCGAGCACCAGAGCTCGACCCCCTCCCACGATTTGCTGTGCTTGGCTGAGCCATGTCCGTAGAAATGGGTATCTGCCAATTGCTCGGGTCTTTCCTGCCTTCCGATTCAACCATACTTGGCGACATTGGCGGCACACGGATGCAATCGTGCAGGCTTCTTTACAAGTCGTGTTCCTTCTCGGGCATGCTCAGTATTCCCCAAGTATGGTGCTGTTCACAGTGAAGGCAAGGCAGCATGAACAAAGCTATTCCCGTTCTGGGTGGTCAAGTAGACCGAGGGCAGAATAAGACCAAAGTACAAGTGCGTGCCTAGTGGGGACCTCCTCCTTGAATCGACAGAGAAACGTCAGGTGCAAAAGCTCTCCCAACTTAACCAGTGCTGTTGGCAAAACAACAGTGACGGCTTCTGCCCACTGGGCGTAAGGAGGGGCATACTACCCCAAGAGGATTTTCTTGTCCTAAAGTGATCAACTCCTGGAAGGTTTCCAGGAACAGAATGTAAGCAAAGTGCAGAGAATGGTAATGAGGAACTTCGCTTAAAACGTGTAATAGTTACCTTCAATACTGGCATGTTACTTACATCTCTGGATGCAGGGTATGTAAAGGTAAATGTAAGACTGTATTTATTTATTTATTTATTTAATTTACTTATTTCTGAATGCTGCAGCCTTTCTTGAAAAGATCATAGCAGGGTGGGTGCAGGTTACGAGATATACAGGCTTGTATAAACAAACAAGGTACAGTAACACAGGAATAGCAATGCTATATGCAAAACTATAAAAACATATATAGAATCACTAGCACAAAAATGTGACATATTGTACAAAGCAATGATTGGTTAGATTTAAGGGAGGCTACTTTCAAATAATGATAGTGTACTTTGAAGATTTATTTGCGGTGCTCATTTCTTTGTTGGACACAACTAATGAAACCAACAGACAGTTGAGCCAAGGAAAGCATTGGGGACATTATTTGTTGTTTTTAACTGTAGCGTAGTGATTTTTGACCTAAACTGAAGGGAATTTAAGTGGACGGAAAGGCAGCCTTTCTATCGGTGGCATTGAACCCACAACCTTCAGACTAAGTGTCCGATGCTCTACCAATTCAGCTACGATGGAGGGCACTCCCTCCATAGTGTACACAACATCGTTAGAAAGATTATTTCAGTCTATAACAGTTCTTAAAAAAAAAAAGAATACTTGTAACCATTAATTCGTGAAGTTAGAGGAGTTATCGTCTTATGATGCTTCTGAGTGGAATAGCTCAAAGAAAACTGAATAATATTAAATGTATTAACATGTAAAGTTACATGCAATAATTTGATTTTAAAAAATTTAGTCTGTGTATGCGGTTTCTTTTTACAATATAATGTGGACCACTTCTTGTTAATAATTCAGAGACTGACGTTTGCCGTATAAGGTATAGATAAAACGTAAAGCTTTCATTTGCACTAATTATAGTTGGTTAACATTACGCTCAGTGAAAGGACTCCATTTTATTATTGCATATTTCATCACTGGTTGTATGAATGTTTTATATGCTAGCTGCGTACAGGAGGAGCAGAACACCTTAACTGGTGTTTAAGAAATATATAGTTTTTGAAGATATTGCCCTGTAATTGTCAGTGTGTTTATGCCAAGTTAGATCATTTGGTGTCCATAATTCAAAGTAGTTGTATTCAGAAGCATCTCTTAAAATTGCATATGTTGCGAGCCTGAGAGTGTCCAAGATTTGGTCTGATTTGTGCAGAGCAACTTGCCTGACGTGCAGCAGTGGTGATCACACTGCTGTGACTCCCCACATGTGGTGAACTGTAAAGGTGTTCAGCCAGCTTTTTCGCGTTCTTGTACCCTGCCACTTCTCAAGAAAAGCAGGAAAATCCCCGTCGAGAAAGGGTCTGTCACGGAGATACAGTCTTTCCACTGCTATTCACTGTTTGTTTGCAAGTATTAAAAAAACTAGACTGGGAAGAAATGGGAATGAGGATTAACGGAGAATATCTTAGCAAGTTAAGGTTCACAGATGACCGTGTACTCATCGGCAATGGTGGTGATGAATTACAAAAAAAAATGATTGAAGAACCACAGAAAGCCTCAAAGTAGAGTTGAAGACGAACATGCAGAAGACAAAGCTAATGCTAGGCAGTCGGGCAAAAGAATTTGTGATAGGCAACCAGACCCTTGAACCAGTAGAACGGTATGTCTATCTAGGCCGTATTTTTGCAGGGGAAGCCTACTCATGTAAAGGAAATCCACCAAAGAATAAAGATGAGCTGGTGCGCATACAGCAGGCACTCCTGAATGGAGACTTGTCACTGTCACTAAAGCACAAACTGCACAGCCAATGTATCTTGGCAGTTCTTACATATGGGGCAGAAACATGGAGCTTACTAAAGAAACTCGAAAAGAAGAAACGTGGAACTACCCAGTGTACAATAGAGTGCAAAATGGTAGGGCTAGTAACCCTAAGGGACAGGGGTAGCCGATATTTTGGTAAATATTGGGGGAGCCGCTTCTGGCTGGTAAGGAAGTGGGCCACATACAAAGGGTGGATGCAGGGTTTGGGGTAAATGTTGGCACCCACGAGTTCTGTGCAGTTTGGCCTTTTCACGTTTGCTACTAGTAAGCTTTCTTTTTGAGTTTTCCACCGTGACTTGAGGTTCCTTGGGGCAGATGGCATCGAGCCCTTCAATATTAAAGTGCAGTGGTGGAGGAGCAAGGCATTCGCCAGTGGGACTCCGTTGGTGTGAAGCGTGACTGCTGAGCGCGAACTGTTGGCACTGAGAGTGTGAGGCTGCTATCGCTGTGCCGGCTTTCTGTCTGCTATGCGGCGTGGATCAGTAAACACCCTTCCAGTAGGAACAAAACGGACCTGGCCAGGTCATGTGATGAAAATTACAGATATCAGACGGGCAGTTAAAACATCGGAATGGATACCAAGCAACGGGTGGCTGTGGATGCAGAGGTGGAGGGACGAAATGAAGAAATGTGCAGGCATAAAATGCAGTCCGGTATGGGTGGGAGATCATTGGGAGAGGATATTGTGGCGTATATATTGTCACGGAGTCGTGACGTCCATTAAGACAGCAGTCGGCGCATTCAAGATGAAACTCTTTATTTGGCCGAACTTGTGGCCGGGAGATGAAAACCAAAACTACAGCAACACACGCTGTACACTGATAGCGGCGAACAGGGCATCGGCTGTCGATAAAACTGCTCATGGCTGGGACGCACCGTCTTTTATACATCAGGCATCGAATTTTCCAGTCCTATCACTGGTGGTCGCGCCAGCTCTGGAATAATCTAGACTAACGGCGTCCTGCGCGCAATCTTAACAAAGGGATCTACTACAATCGCGAAGCTTCTCGAACACTGCGGCACGGTCAGCGTCGAGCGTTGCTATCCGTCCTTGCTTGTCAAAGCCGAATAGATAAAACAAGAAGCGGGTGTGGCAATGCCCCCCTCTGAAGAAGCATCGTCCCGATGCTTGTGACAGAACATAGAAGGGGGATAAAACAAGTGCATACACAAATAAATTACAATAACAAAGAAAAAACTAGAGTCCCCAGGTTCGCTAACGCTCAAAAAACAGCTTAAGGCGCACGACATGCGTGACTTCAGGTCGTGCGCGGCGTTGCTGGGAGTTCGTAATGCCATCCGGGATGACCTCGTAGTCAAGAGCGCCGCGACGTCGAAGCACCTTGTATGGCCCGAAGTATCGCCGAAGAAGCTTCTCACTAAGTCCCCATCAACGTATCGGTGTCCAGACCCACAAGCGGTCACCGGGTTGGTACTCCATGTGGCGTCGTTGAAGGTTATAGTGACGCCTGTCGACCCTCTGCTGGTTCTTGATGTGTAGGCGAGCGAGCTGTCGAGCTTTTTCGGCGCGTTGCCGATAAGTGGCGACGTCGAGATTGTCTTCGTCGGTGATAGCTGGCAGCATTGCGTCGAGCTTCGTTGCTGGACTCCTTCCGTAGACCAATTTATACGGCGATAGCTGCGTCGTTTTTTGTACTGCCGTGTTGTATGCAAAGGTCAGGTACGGAAGGATGGCATTCCACGTCTTGTGCTCGACGTCGACGTACATGGCCAGCATGTCGGCGATGGTCTTGTTTAGACGCTCGGCGACGCCATTGGTCTGTGGGCGGTAGGCGGTGGTTCGACGGTGACTTGTCTGGCTGTACCTCAAGATCGCCTGAGTTAGGTCAGCAGTAAAGCCCATACAACTGTCCATGATGAGTACCTGTGGAGCGCCATGACGAAGTACGATGCTCTCCACGAAAAACTTGGCTACCTCGGCGGCACTGCCTTTGGGCAGGGCCCTTGTTTCGGCATAGCGCGTGGGGTAGTCAGTAGCTACGACGATCCATTTATTTTCGGAAGTCGACATTGGGAACAGCCCCAGTAGGTCCATTCCGATTTGCTGGAATGGTCG
Organism: Rhipicephalus sanguineus; assembly: GCF_013339695.2. Taxonomy (NCBI): domain Eukaryota; kingdom Metazoa; phylum Arthropoda; class Arachnida; order Ixodida; family Ixodidae; genus Rhipicephalus; species Rhipicephalus sanguineus. The sequence goes on from NW_023615385.1 coordinate 33,909, forward strand.
GCGAGGAGGTTCGATTGGCTGAAGAAAGCCTACTGGTCTTGTCGGTGGTGTCTTGCGTCGCTGACAGTCTTGGCATGTCCTTACGTAGCGAGCGACGTCGGCAACAAGGTGCGGCCAATAGTACTTTTCTTTATTCTTGCGAGCGTGCGGGAAACGCCGAGGTGTCCAGCCGTCGAATCATCGTGTAGGGCCTGGAAGACTTCTGGTCGTAATGCTGAGGGCACCATGAGAAGGTAGTTGGCTCGAAGTGGCGAGAAGTTCTTCAGAAGAATGCCATCTCGCAAGAAAAATGACGCCAGTCCTCGCTTGAATACCTTCGGAACAACGGCGGTCCTGCCCTCAAGGTATTCCACAAGGCCCCTGAGTTCTGGGTCCGCTCGCTTTCCTTCGGCAAAGTCGTCGGCACTTATGGTTCCCAAGAAGCAGTCATCCTCCTTGTCGTCCTACGGCGGTGGGTTGACAGGGGCGCGAGACAGGCAGTCAGCGTCAAAGTGTTTCTTCCCGGACTTGTAAATGACTGTTATGTCGAATTCTTCAAGTCTTATGCTCCACTGTGTGAAGCGACCTGAAGGGTCTTTCCAGTTAGCTAGCCAACACAAGGCGTGGTGGTCGCTCACAACTTTGAAGGGTCTGCCATAGATGTAGGGGCGAAACTTGGATGCAGCCCAGATGATGGCAAGGCACTCATTTTCTGTTGTGGAATAGTTGGCTTCCACCTTGGACGGCGACCGGCTAGCATAGCTGATAACCCTGTCCAGTCCGTCAGTCCTCTGCATAAGGACGGCGCCGAGTCCTACGCTGTTTGCGTCGGTGTGGATTTCTGTATCTGCATATTCGTCGAAATGCCCGAGTATTGGAGGCGTCTACAGGCATCGTTTCAGTTCTTGAAATGCCTCGACTTGCACCGTTCCCCACTTGAATTCCACATCAGTCTTCTCAGGTGAGTTAGGGGCTCGGCGATTCGTGAAAATTCCTTTACGAAGCGTCTGTAATAGGCGCACAAGCCGAGAAATCAGTGTACGGCCTTCTTGTCGATGGGCGGCGGGAAGGCAGCGATGGCAGCTGCTTTCCGCGGGTCGGGGCGAACTCTAGATTTGCTAATGACCAGGCCCAAGAATAAGAGGTCCTTGTACGCAAAACGGCATTTTTCCATCTTCAGGCTGAGCCCGGAGGCCTTGATTGCTTGAAGTACAGGTTGAAGGCACTGGTGGTGTTCGTCGAAGTTTGAGGCAAACACAATGACGTAGTCCAAGTACACAAGGCACGTCTGCCACTTCAAGCCAGCCAGCTCTGTATCCATAGCGCGTTAAAAAGTCACATGTGCCGACCAAAGACCAGAAGGCATGACCTTGAACTCGGACAGGCCGTCTGGGGCTATAAAGGCAGTCGTCTCTCGGTCTCGCTCGTCGACTTTGATTTGTCAGTAGCCGGTCTTGAGGTCCATCGACGAAAAGTACTTTGCGTTGTGGAGTCAATCCAGGGCGCCGTCTGTCTGTGGGAGAGGGTGCACGTCCTTTTTTGTGATTTTGTTCAGGCGACGATAATTGACACAGAAATGTAGGGTCCCGTTCTTCTTCTTCACTAACACCACGGGAGACGCCCACGGACTCTTGGACGGCTAGATGATGTCGTCGTGTAGCATTTCGTCGACTTGTTTCTTAATGGCCTCCCGTTCCCGTGTCGAAACCTAGTACGCACTCTGATAGAGAGGTCAAGCGTTTTCTTCTGTTATACACTCAAACCTCGATATGACGAACACGGATATAACGAATTATCGGTTATAGCGAAGTAAATGAAGAACAGTCTTGTCATAAATACAGTGTTATGAATAAACGTTTATAACGAACTTTCGCATATAGCGAAGTTATTTTCATGGCATATGTGACTGTTATAATGAGGTTTGGGTGTAATGCGGTGCTTAGAAAGGGGCGTTTGTCGGACCCGCGATGACGACGAGAAACAGCCCTTATATTCCTGCAGAAGGCATCGAAGCTGTTGCTGTTGGCAAGCGGAAAGACTTGGGTTTACGTCGAAGGGTGGCCCAGGTACTGGGGTCGTCATTGTAGCTGCATCAGAATCTGAAAAGTCAAACGCATCGCTGATGGCCAAGATTTCTTCAATGTATGCAATCGTCATGCCCCTGCTCAGGTGTCTGTATTCTTGGCTGAAATTCGTTAGCGTCACACTTCCTTTTCCTTCATGCAACCTAGCAATGCCATTGTGACACAAATGTCACGGTCTAGCAGCAAACGTTGATCACTCTCGATGACACCTTCGATGTCTTCAGATTTTTCGGGGCTGACGGGAAGGGTGACGCTGGAGTGAGGTGGAATGGTAACTTTATCTTCGAGCACGTTCAGGGCATGTTGACATGGATTCGTGTCCGGTGGTGTCGTTTTGTACGACAGTAGGGTTATCGACTTGGTTCTTAAGTCGATGATGGCGCCGTGATGGTTTAAGAAGTCCATGCCAAGTATGACAACCCTGGAGCAGCGTCGCAAGATTACGAAATTCGCAGGATACGTGCGATTATCGATTGTGACTATTGCTGTGCAGACTCCGGACGGCGTTATTAGGTGGCCTCCAGCGGTACGGATTTCGGGGCCTTCCAAAGCAGTCTTAACTTTCGTCAACTTCGCGGCGAAGAGCCCACTGACGACACAATAGTCGGTTTCAGTATCGGCGAGAGGTGTGGCGCTGTGGCCGTCGATATGAACGTCGAGGTCGCTAGTTCGTCGTCTTGCGTTGCGGTTAGGTCATGGTGTCAGATCACAGCTGTGTCAGTTTGTTCCGTTTCTTCCACGTCGTGTCGTCAGATCTTCGGTGCGCGAGGTTTCGTCGTCAGGAGCCTGTCTGTTTCGCATCGTGTCTGGCAGGTCTTGTCGCATTGTCATCAGCGGTGGCCGCGGAGGATCTTCGGCATTTCGTCGTACAGCTACCGCACCTCCATCGGTTGCTGCCCTTAGTTTCGCATATACGGGCTAGGCGACCGGCCCCGGTTTGGGCCAGTGTACTGCCGGCGGTGCGGTGACATGTAGCGGCTGGGCGACGGCAAGCGGGAGGTTTGTCGTTCTTGCCAGTGTGTTCCGGTGAGGTAGTCGTCGATGTCGCGAGGCCGTTCGCCTGGCTGCGGGCGCGCCGCGTTGACGGCAAATCCGCGTAGCCCCATCTGTCGGTACTGGCAGCGGCGGTATGTGTGGCCGGCCTCCCCGTTGTGGTAGCAGAGTGGGCGGTTGTCAGGGGCACGCCAAACATTGGTCTTCCTCGGCAGTATCACTGGCCGGCTGGCGGGCGGTATGACGTCGGTGCTGGTGGCAGAACTGCTGGGGCGGCGCGGCGTCTTGACGTGGGCGAGGAAGGGGGGGGCGTTGCGTCGGGCTGCAGCAGCATAGTTCATTGCTTGCAGCTGTGGTGGTGCCGGATGAGGAACACCCAGTGACTGTTGGATTTCCTCGTGTACGACGTCGGCAGTCGACGTCACTTCGGGCTGTGGAAAAGGTGCGAGCTTTCGCAGCACCTCTCGCACGATGGCTCGGATCGTTTCGCGCAGATAGTCAGAGCCGATGGCTTGAACCACTGCGCTGTCTTGGATCAAGCAGCGGTTGTGCTCGTAAGTTCGCATTTCCAGCGTCTTCTCGATGGTGGTTGCTTCTGAGATTAATTCTTGGATGCTGCTTGGTGGGTTCCACGTCAGTCCCGCGAGGATCTTCTGCTAGACTCATCGCATAAAGAAGCGAACATTCTTGTCCTTGGGCATGGCAGGGTCAGCGTGGCAAAACAGTCGGGTCATTTCCTCTGCGAAGATGGCTGCGCATTCGTTTGGGAGTTGGACCCGTGTCTCCAGCAAGGCTGCGGCCCTTTGCTTTCGGACGACACTCGCGAACGTCCCCAGGAAAGCGCTGCGAAACACATTCCAGGTTCGAAGGGTGGACTTCAGATTCTCGAACCAGGTCCTTGCTGCGTCTTCCAGGTAAAAGTAGACGTGGCGCAGCTTGTTCTCGGAGTCCCAGTTGTTGAATGTTGAGACCCTTTCGAACGTCTCAAGTCAGGTTTCGGGGTCGTCATTTGGCACTCCATAGAAGGTTGGCGACTCTCTGGGTGGCTGCATCACAATAGCTGCAGGGGACACTGTGGCCATCATCATGCCTGTCGTCCTCATCGCGGTCTTGGTCTTGTCGGGTAGGGGTCCGTATTCATGTGGGAGACCTTGCTGCCTGCGGCTGGCTTGCTGGTTGGCGTCGATGTCCCCTTGACGATGTGGGCTTGGCTCACAGTTGGAGGGGGTGTTCGGTACATGGAGCGGGAAGTACCTCCACCAGATGTCACGGAGTCGTGACGTCCACGAAGACAGCAGTCGGCGCGTTCAAGATGAAACTCTTTATTGGCCGAACTTGTGGCCGGGAGATGAAAACCAAACTACAGCAATACACGCTGTACACTGATAGCGGCGGACAGGGCATCGGCCGTCGATAAAACTGCTCATGGCTGGGATGTGCCGTCTTTTATACGCCAAGCATCAAACTTTCCAGTCTTATCACTGGTGGTCGCACAAGCTCTGGAATAATCTAGACTAACGGCGTCCTGCGTGCACTCTTAACAAAGTGATCTACTACATTCGTGAAGCTTCTCGAATACTGTGGCGCGGTCAGCGTTGAGCGTTGCTATCTGTCCTTGCTTGTCAAACCCGAATAAATAAAAATAAAACAATAAGCGGCCGTGGCAATATTGCAACCTTGAGAATGCGTGAACCTCCCTTGCACTGTGGATGAGGTGAATCGAAAGCATGCCTGCAATGCAGAAAGTGCTGGAGGAGACAGAGTCCCAGGCGGAGGCCCTGCCGGGTGTGACGGAGGTGCACGGCCGCTTTTACCAGCTGTGCAGTGACTACCACCAGCAGATGGGGGACCACCAGGCCTATTACCGGGACGCCCTGCGCTTCCTCGGTTGCACCCCGCTCGAGCGCATTCCTGGTGAGATGCCTTGTTTGCTCTTTCTTGCCTGCATGGCCCACTGGACGGTCATGCTCAATAAACACCGACCAGAGAGCCTTAGAAAGGGATCACTCTCTTTGAACTGGGGTTTCTAGGACACAAGCTAAAGGGGGCACCATACAGTCTTACAGGAAAGTTATTGTATGAATCAATTTTTAAGCCAAAACATAGAAACCCATGTATAGCTCGGACCCACGTATAGTCAGAGGTTCATTTCTGCGTTGGCAAGCATGCGAAAAAAAAGTTTTCACCCGAATATAGCCCGAGGAAAACAAACGTATTTATTCATCGTCGTCTGATGGACACACTTCCTTCAGAAACTCCCTTGTCAGGTACGTCCTCCCACAGCACCTCATCTTCAGTGCTATCAAGGGCGTGTGAAAACAAGCACTTAAACTTTAAGGCATGACGATCGGGCGCCTCAGCAATGCAGGCCCAAGCCTCGGCGTTCCATGTGCACAGCATCGCTGGCGAGGCCCGTTTCATCTGTCCGGCAGGGGTCACTTCCAGCTGGTTTATTGAGGCACAAATCGAGTGGCTGCAGCTGGTATGTCATCCCAGGAGTTGTGGAGCAGTCGCTTCACGGAGGTGACACCGCATTATGTTTAGCACAAGTATGGATGGGAGCCCCAGCAGTGCTCCGTTGCTCCCGAACGAAGTCTCCATTCCCTTTGAACTTCGGGAAATTCTTCATTTTTCGGCCCCCTGAAACTTCTTCTGAGGCCACACAAAGGGGGCTTCCTTCTCTTTCCCCCAACCGCGAATGCTTGTTTATGCTGAACTGCCACCCCGCAGCTCAGTTGCCGATGGCAGCTGAGATCACCTTTGTTTTAAAGGCAGCCGAATATACTGCTTTTGCAGTCCTGACATGGCATAACGTCGTGACCTTCGTGAAGAGCACCGTGCCGTATTGCGCTACTTGCGGAACTGCAGCTGGGTGCATCTGCACGGCGCATGCACATAGCTAGGAGTGTACTGACGAAGACGACGATTGTATGTCTTTGGAATAAACCCTGTTTTTACTTGTGGTCCTGGCTGTTGTCAGCTACGTTACTTCAGTGGCGACGAAGATGGGATATTACTCCGGTATAATCTTCTGCTGAAGCTGGACGACCAGAAGGCATGGGATCTTGCCCACCAGCTTTCAATAGAGCAGTGGGAAGCTTTGGTACGTACCACATACGTCTTGAAGCCTACTTCGAGGGACACGAAGTAACGGATCCCGCGAAGCGCCTCACCTTCCTGATTTCTTCACTGAGCGACAGCGTTGTACGCGTAATACAGTAAAACCCCGTTAATTCGGACTTCACGAGACCAGAGAGAATGTCCGAATTAACCGAGGGTTCGAATTATCGCGAGTACGATCAAAACACTAGAAAAATGTTTCTGCCACCACCAGACTTTTATTTCTTAAAGAAGTTGGTGATCGCGGTTTGCTTCGCGGAGGCAACGTGCAAGAAAATCACAATTTTGCTAAGTTCCTGAAGGTCCGCGCACACTGTGCTGCAAAGCGGCGGTCTAGCTGACGCAGCCAGGTCATCCAAGCCTTTCTATTAAAGCGGTAGTCGACAGGCAGCTGCTTAATGTTCTTCAAACATCTTGGCTTCGCAGCCTTTCCTATCACCAGCAGCGGCAACTACTCTGTGCCGGTCATGCTCGTAGCCAGAAGAACCGTCACCCGCTCTTTTCTCCGTTTCCCGTCGACGCACGGGTCCCCCTTAAACACGATCGTCTTGTCAGGCGCTGTCTCGTCAGTGTTGAAAATGTTGCACGGCTCGTACGTAGAAAGGAGTGCGGAAAGTCCGGAACGCCAGGCCTGCACAACGCTTCACCGCGCACGTTGCGGAACACCAGGGGTGCTATCGCGGAACGATGCCTTATGCCATATTCTATGCTATTCTTATCATCCACTACTCATGGCTGGCTGATCGCGTTGATACAGTGGCTAGTACGGTCCGATATTCTAGGGACCATAACTGTAGCGTTGATAACGCGGACGGACCGTCGCCATGTTGCCTGTTGCTGATGACAGTAGCGATGCACTGCCTTTCATTGTGTATGTGCCTCCGAGATGCAAAGCTCGTTTTAAATCTCGGAGGCCATGATCCGATCTCGAAATTGTTCAGATGCGCCGTCGATTTCGGCGGCGAATCCGAATTATATCCGAACCGCGGCCGTGGCGGTATACGCTGCTGCTTCCCCGTCTCGACCCGACCTCGGTCGGGAGTTCGAATTAACCGAAGCGCGGTCGAATCTGTCCGAATTAATGAGAGTTCTCAGCCATAGAACAATGCACATTTTGGCCGGGACCAGACGCCGCGTCCGAATTAACCGAAATTCCGAATTAACGGGGGTCGAATTAACGAGATTTTACTGTACAAGGACGTAGTCCGAGCACCCCGGTCAACAGCTTAAGCTAAGACAAGGTTGTGGGATGTCTGGAAGATCGGTATAACCAGCAAGCTAATGAAATTGCAGCCAGTTATGCGTTTTTCATGCGGAAGCAAATGAAAGCGAGAGTGCGAGATTTCATCGCGGCACTCGGGAGGCTAGCCGAAAGCTGCAACTTCGGTAGTATGATGGACCGTATGTTACGAGATCACATCGTTTGCGGTGTATGGGACGACGACGCACGGCGTTCTTCGTTGACGCGAGGTAAGCTGGCCTTGAGAGAGGCCGAGGACTTCGCCAGGGCTTCCGAGAAGGCGCAGGGAGACATTCGTGACATACAGGAGACTGGCTTGGTCAACGGAAGTGGTACCATGAACGCCCTGCAGTGACTACGACGATGTGAATCCCGGCCGCCAAGCAGCAACCTGGGAAGCATTCGCCCACTGTGCGAACGTTGTGACGGGCTGCATGATTCCAACGTGTGTTGACGTGGAAACACCAAATGCCGTCTGTGCGGGAGGAAAGGTCACTAGGCCAGGGTATGCCACAGGAGTCGTTCCCGGACGTCAGGTGGTGCATATGTCGTAGAAGACGATGAAAGTGAGAGCGAAGAACTTATGCTTGCCTTGGTGGCACACAGTGCGCCCGACAGGGACGTCTCGCGGCCTCTCGAGAAGGTTTTGACGTGGGGAGGGCAGGAACTGACCATGATAATAGACACTGGCTCCCCGGTGAGTGTGATTCCAGTGAGTGTATACGAGAAGGCGCTGGCCAGCTCTCGCAAAAATTGCCCTGCAGCTGTCATGCTTTCTTAGACCCCTGCGCGTCATTGGCAAGTTAACCATGGACGTGAAGTCCGGGACGGTAACCGTGACCAGTAAGTTAGTGGTGGTGGGCTGTCAAGGACCACTCCTCTGCGGCCGACGTACAATAGAGGAATTTTGCAAGGCCGGCGTGTCTCTTTTGGATGCCAAAAGTGCTGCGTGTGTAAACTTTGTTCAACAGATTGCGCAGTTGAAAGCCCCACTTGACGAATTTTCGCAGCTGTTTGACAACAAACTGGGTTACTGTGAAGGGCCTCCCATTTAGCTCTACATCAAGGAAGGCGCTCGGCCTCGTTTTTGCAAAGCACAGACCGTGCCTTATGCAATGCAAGTCTCAGCAGAGATTGATCACCTGGTGGAAGAAGGAGTGCTTTCTCAGATCAGCGTCTCTGAATGGGCAACGCCAGTAGTTCCCGTGGCGAAAAAGAACGGTGACATAAGACTCTGTGGGGCAAGTTAACGGTGAATCCGGCTACTTACTTCGAACAGTATCCTCTGCCGAAAGTTGACGATATCTTCGCAGCGCTTGCTGGAGGTGAAGTCTTTAGTACGTTGGACCTACGTAACGCATACAACCAGCTTCCTCTAGACGCCGAAGCTAAAAAAGATGGCAGTGCTGAACACGCATAAGGGACTTTACTGTTACAATCTACTCACTTTTGGAATCGCTTCAGCCCCATCTCTGTTCCAAAGGTGCATGCAGTCAGTCCTCTGAGGTCGGTCAGGAGTGAAAGTCTACCTAGACGACATTGTCGCGGATAAGAAGCACGATATGTCTGTATTGCGACAAGTGTTGCAACGACTGCAGGACAGCGGCTTGAAGCTGAGTAAAACCAAATGCTGATTCCGAGAAGAGCAAGTGACATTTCTGGGCCACCGCATCGACGAAAAAGGCCTGCATCCTTTGCAAGACAATCTCGGCACCATATTAGGTGCACCGGCACCAACTTCGGTGAGCCAGTTGAAATCTTTTCTTGGCTTAATCACGTATTACGCCAAATTCTTGCCTAACCTCTCAACCATGCTGGCATCACTGTATGCATTGCTGATGAAGGGAGTTGCTTGGGAATGGGGACAGGCGCAAGAAAGCGCATTTCACAAAGCGAAGGCTATGAAAAAGGCAAACTTTCGAATTCATTATGACCCATGTAAGCCACTTCGGCTTGAATGTGACGTTTCCACGTATGCTTTGGGTGCTGTGCTGTCTCGTCGTATCAATGGCAAAGCTTACCCGTTAGGTTTTCGATCGAGAACATTGAAAGTAGCAGAGAAAAAGTACCCTCAGTTGGAAAAGCAAGGGCTTGCCTTAGTTTTTGGTGTGACCAAGTTTCGAGATTATCTTTTTGGCAACCGGTTCACGCTGGTCACCGATTACAAGCCATTGACCGGGCTTTTTTGTCAGGACAAGCCCATTCCGCAAATGGCAGCAGCAAGGATCCAACGCTGGGCATTATTCTTGTCAGCGCATCAGTATGAATTGGAATATCGGAAAGGACAGCTGAATGGTAACGTCGATGCTTTGAGCCGCTTAACTCTGCCTAGTCAAGAAAGCGCGAGAGAAAACTCTTCGGTAGAATACGTGCTGCACACGCAAGCTTTAAACGAGTTTGCTCTGTGTCCCTAGAAGCTAGCAGAGAACACTGAAGATAGGGTGCTTCGTCAGGTAATGACATGGATTCTGCTGGGTTGGCCAGGAGAACTGAGTGCGAGAAAACGGTGTTTCCGTCCTTTCTTCACTCGTAGGAATGAGCTGACTGTGTGCAACGAATTAGTTTATTGGGGCCACCGTTCTAGGCCACTTCCGTGTTTCTTTTGCCTAAGCAGCGTGGAGAGTTGGGCTAGTTGGTACGAGTTCATTCTGGTCGAACTGCGCAAAGGACGGGACACCAAGAAAAGCAAGACAAACGAGCGCAGACTAACAACTGAGTTTATTGAACGATGAAACCAGCCTTTTTAACAGCCTCAGACCATATGACGCGTCCCCCTAGGGGCTAACACAGGAACCGCTAAAAGCCATGAAAATAGCACGTTAAGGAATTACAGTAAAACCTCGGTAATTTGTACTCGGTTAATTGGGAATCCCGGATAATTTGTATTATTTGCGCGGTCCCAAATTTTTACATGTAAATTTAACCGGATAATTGGTGCGGCCAGTCTGCGACTTCCCGGTTAATTGGCACACTTGGCCGCGACTTCCAAGATATGCAAAGGGTGTTGCGAATCTCGGAGGCTGTAACTAAAACATGCATTTTTTTTTTTTTTGATGTACGGATCTCGAAGGCCATGTTTTTTTTTACCGGAAATACGTCGTAGACGCCATGTTTTAGCAATTGCCAGGCGGCGATGCGTGCGGTTGCGATCATGATCATCATCATCTCAACAGCGATGTTAGCCACTCTAGCGAAGTGAATGTTTTGTGGAGTCTTTGTGCCATTTGGATGTCGGCTGGCGAGCATTGTGCGATTCGGTGCGACTGCTCCATTTGTCTCCTGTCTCCGTTTGAGTGTCTTCCCTGTGAATTAGTTGATTGAGGTGTGCTTGGAAGGAAGATGCCGAAGTACCGAAGTACAAGAGCTTGTCCCTGCACGAAAAGGTGTGCTTAATTGAAGAGGCCAGCAAGTCGACGGCGTCGAAAACGGCAGCACCACGTGCCTCTGTCAACGCTGTGCAACATCATCAAGAATAAGGAGAAAATTCTCGATGCTTACAGCAAGACGCACTCGTCAAAGCGTACACGAGTACGCCCGCCTACGTACGCCGACGTTGAAGCAGCTCTGATCGACTGGCTGCAGAAAGCCAACGCAGCACACCTTCCTGTGAATGGGACCATATTGCGTGAGAAGGCCAACCAGCTGGCGCTGCAACTTGGACATTCTGAGTTTAAATGCAGCAATGGATGGTTTTGCCGATTTAAGGAGCGCAACAACCTGACATTCGTGACTGTTTGTGGCGAGAGTGGCAGCGCGGATCAGTCTGTTGTCGACGGCTGGAAGCAGCACACCTTGGCTCCACTACTCGCCAAGTACGAAGCAGCAGATGTTTACAACCTTGATGAAGCTGCTCTGTTCTACAAAATGTTGCCTACGAAGACGTTCGCTTTGAAGGAGGCAGACATTAAGGGGCGGAAACAGAACAAAGATAGAATCACTGTTTTGTTTGGTGCAAGCATGTGCGGTGAGCACAAGCTGCCACTGCTTGTTATTGGGAAGACAGAAAAGCCTCGTTGTTTCAAAAATGCACGACTGCCATCCAAGGATGACCTGATCTATAAAAACAACAAGAAAGCTTGGATGACGGCTGCACTCTTTGAAGAATACGTGCGGCACCTTGACCGCAAGTTTGCGGCCGCAGCGTTTTGTTCGTCGTCGATAATTGCCCAGCTCACGGCGACATTCAGAACCTGCAGGCAATCAGGCTGGTCTTTCTACCCCCGAACACGACGTCGCTATCGCAGCCGATGGACCAGGGCGTCATACACCATACCAGGAAAATATATCGCTACAATCTGTTGAAGCGAATGCTCCTTTGCTATGACAATGGAAAGGAGTATAACATTGACCTCCTCGGTGGTATTTGCCTCATTGTTCACGCATGCAGGCAGGTGGAGGCCACCGTTATTCGACGGTGTTTTGAGCACGCCGGTTTTGTGAAAGAAGAGGCAACCTCCGCTGAGTTTGCTGTCACCGCTGTCACTTGCCCGTTTGATGAAGAAGGGGAGACTCTCTGCGCTCGATATGAGGCTTTGCACGCGGACGAGGAGTGCACTCCAATCGGATTCTCCGAGTACGCAAATGTCGAGTGCACAGTGCAGACGTGTTACGCCGACATCGACAGCGAGATAGCTGCGAGATCGACCGATTCGGCCTCTAATGTTGACAGCGATGACGAGCCCTCCCGAGCACCCCCTTTGGCGGATGTCATCGATGCCTTGAGTGTTGTGCGCAGCTTCGTCGAGTGCAACGGCGGCGAGGCTGAGATGCTGCGCCTCATTGACAGGCTGGAAAATATGACTTTCAGTGCTGGGAACTACCGAACGCGTCAGTCACGCATGGAGGAATTTTTCTCCAAGTAGGCTGACTTGCCACAATAAAGGTGTGACTTCCGTACATCACGTTTTCTGGCTGATTTCTTTGATTTCGCGTTGTTTCGGATAATTGGGAATCCCGCTTAATTGGGATATTTTTCTCGGTCCCGAGGCCTTCGAATTAACGAGGTTTTACTGTATCACTGAAACAGCTGAAAAGCTATCATTAATACACGTGACAGGCTATAAAACCATGACAAACAACATAAAAAAGCATGAAAAGCGCAGTGCAAGAGAATGATTGTGCGCAATTGGAAACAACCAACGTAGACTGAGATGATTACATGCACGGGGAGCAGAGATATGCGTACTCTTTGTCAGTAAGAATAATCGACGGGTGGCTGATGCATCCCTCCCCCTTTCCTCCTGATATGGAACGCCTCGATAATTCTGCGGTCGTTGAATTTTCTTTCTTTCGAGAGAACTGTCGCGTCTTCGAAAATTGCCTCGCATCCGCACTGCCGGCAGTGCGCTGGTAAATGCAAAGCTGGGGCGTTAGACAGTGATCTCTCGTGCTCCCTTAATCGCATGTTAATGCATCTCGCGCTCTCCCCTATGTACGCTTTCCCGCAAGTTAATGGCACCTGGTACACCACACCGACCTCGCAAGTTACATACTTATTCCTGTGATGAATTAAGCACTCACTTCGACGCGACTCACTCGTGTCTTCCTTCCTCTTGCTAACCATGTTGCACACTTTGGAAAGTTTTGCAGGTGCGGAAAAAACTACATTGACCCCATATTTATTCCCGATCTTTTTTAATCCATGGGAAAGGCCGTGAACATACGGAACAACGGCGAACTTGTCCACCTCTTTCGGCTTTCCGCTGGCATTCTGTCGCATGCCTTTTCCTTTTACCACGCGGGCGAGCTTGCCGCAAACTGTGTCCATCAGGTGGCTCGGATACCCAGCGTTCCTTAGCCTTTCCACTTGCTTTTCGAAGCTTTGCGTCATCTTGTGGACGCAGGATTTTTTGAGCGCTGCTCTCAAAGCACTGAAAGCGATCCCCATTTTAATCACCTTAGAATGGCTGGACGCATAATTAGGCAGCGGTTTTCGAGCCCTCGGCTGGTAGCACCAACAGACATGGTCTGATCTAAAGTCTAATTGAAGATCCGAAAATTGCAACCTAAATTCATTCCAAAATTCAAGCGTAAACCTCAGGCTTCGGCCATGCGTACTGAACAGACCAAGGACACACTTGGCTGTCTCTTTGTAATTCTGTCTCCCTAAGAACACCAAGTAATCGTCGACATAGCGAAAAATTTTAACAGTATCTGGCACATATTGTTCAATTACCCTATTCACTCCGCTAAGAAAAATATCACTCAGTATTGGAGCCACACTGGAGCCAATGCAAACGCCAGTTATTTCTTTCTTTTGCCTGTTATTTCCGGAACTTGACATTGAAGCTTGTCTCTCACTGTAGTCATGCCTTTGTACCACTAATGTTCGTTCTGTGTTGGGAACATATCTCTGCATCCTTGAGAAATCTGTGACAGGGCCTTGGCATCTGTGCGAACCTTGCCGATGTTTAATGCAGTGGAGGAGCAGCGGCAGCGTGCCTTTGCCTTGTGCCTGGCTGCCCTGCTTGGGGAAGGCGTCTACAACTTTGGCGAACTGGTGAGTCATGCATTTGTTGAGGCAAACTTTTTTTATTCTATGCACCTGTACAAGTGCTCATTTGTGATGATTGGGGTCAATTGATAGCACAACCTGCAAAAGTTTGGGTTCCACTGCGTATGTCCAACCAATGTTTCCTGTACAATACTAGTTTTTCAGGTGAAGACTTTCAAAGGGCTCCAACCGAAAAATGGGTTTATTTCCCGACGTTTCAGAATCAGCTCGAATTCCTTCTTCAGGGGAAGTGACAGTGGAGGTGTCTAGGTGCAACTTTTAACTTCTCTCGCGAACCAGCTGGGGAGAAGGAGGGAAGGCGCATCTTCTTTGGTGGTGAGAGTGTTGAGGGGCTTGTGGTTGCTGCGGTTGCATGGAATTGATGGGCTGGGGGTGGTCGGGGACGGTTTAATTCACTCGCGACTTTGTTTGCATTGGTTTTCTTGCTGTGGTTGGTCTGTGAATGTATATTGACGGCAGGTTTCCCTTGCATCGGTTAAAGTTGTATTCAGTGTTTTGGATGAACCACGACTCCAGTAACAGCCATTTTTGTTGGTTAGTTTCTCTTGTTAGGATTTCGTTATTTTCAAAGGCAATCTTATGGTCGGCATCTTTCGAGTGTTCTGCAAGGGGGTTTCGTTGTCTTGAGAACGTGCCGACGTCGTTTTTGTGCTGTTTATTTCTTTTGGTCAAGTTTTCTTTTCACCAATGTATGCGGCCGGGCAGTCGGAACATTTGATTTTGTAGACGACGCCTTGCGCTCTTTCTCTTGGTGGAAGGTCCTTGGCATTCGGTAGAAGATTTATTGTGTTGGTTGGCTTGTGTGCGACCGCTACGCCTTCCTTCTTTAAGAGTCTGCTTATGGCTTCACTGGTGCCTTTCACGTAGGGGAGAAAGATTCGCTTCTGGGAAGGTGGTGACACTGGGGGATCTGTTGGAAGTACTTTTCTTTTTTGCTGCCGGATTGCTTTCCGAGTGAAATGGGGCGGGTAGCCGTTTTTTTGGAGATTGTTGAACACGGTGTTCCTTTCTTTCCTTCTGTTTGATTCTAATGTGCAATGCATTTTCGTTCTTCGTATCAAAGTGTTGACTATTAATGTTTTGTGGCTTGCAGGATGATTTGAATTAAAGTGCAGGTAGGGGCCTGTGTGTGTAGGTTTGTGGCAGACTGAGAAACTTAGGGAATTTTTCGTTCGCTTGATTAGCAAATCAAGGAATAGAAGGGACCAGTCTTTTTCGTGCTCACAAGTGAACTGAATGTCCGGTTCTATGGAGTTTAGATGGCTGAGTAGGTCGGTGACTTGCGACGTCTTTATAATGCAGAAACAATTGTCCACGTACCTGAGGAACACTTTGGGTTTCTGTGCAAAGGTGGTCAGGGCTCTCTTTTCGACATTTTCTATGGTGATGCTGGCCACGGTCACGGAGATTGAGGCTCCCATTGCTCCTCTTGTCTGCCTGTAGTATTTGCCTTTAAAGGAAAAATACGTATTTGATAGGCAGAGTTCCAGGAGTCGACAGATTTTGTCCGCACTCAAGTGTGGGCGAAATCTGTCGACTCCTGAAAGTCTGCCTATCAAATACGTATTTCATTCGGAAAGCAATCTGGCAGCAAAAATGAAAAGTACTTCCAAAGGATCCCCCAGTGTTGCCGCCTTCCCAGAAGCGAATCTCTTTCCCCTACGTGAAAGGCCCCTGTGAAGCCGTAAGCAGACTCTTAAAGAAGGAAGGCATAACGGTAGCACACAAGCCAACCAACACAATAAATTTTCTAGCGAAGCCCAAGGACTAGGGGTGTGCGAATATTCAAAAGTTTTTATTATTCGTTGAATATTAGATTCGAAAAATTCGAATATTCATTTCGATTATCATGTGAAAAATAACTCGTCTTCCACATTTCTGCCATGCTCGGATAACTGAAAACATTGCTGCGATAAACATCGTAAGTGCACGGAGGCACGATATCTGCCTGCGACGAGCGCACCAGTACGTATGACTTATTGCTGGTGCATCTCCGACGGGCAGCGCTGTTGGCGATCGTGTAACCGTACGTTTTCAATGTTATGCGGCTGTAACGTACCGCACTAACACTCGATCACTATGCGGGCCCTCGTTAGCAGAAACAACAGTTAACCGCTGCCGCGTTCTCTTCAAGACATCGCTCGATAACGCACGACCTTGCGCCCGACACATCGTCATCGGAGGCACGTGCTTTGGTTGGAAAACATGAATAGAGAGCAAGAAAAAGCGTCCTAGTGGTAATTGTTACCACAACACGGCATTTATTTCCTTTTTCGTAGAAGTGGTGCACGTGAGCAGACGAACAGTTGTACTCGGGATCGCAGTGGCTAGAGGAGTCTCCACTCTCCAGGGGGCCTTCCCAACTTGGGATTTTATTGCTTAGTTACGGCGCGTTCCCGGCAAGTATGCGTTAATTAAGGTTTACTGTGTTCTAAACATATTGAATATTTGTGGCGGTAATCGCGCGCCGACCTTTCAGTTACGTGAATATATTTATATATATATATATTTTTTTTTCTTTTTTCGTGGTGGCCACCAGAGCGCCAGTGTTGTTATTGTTGGTGCTCCTCGTGGTGCTCCTCGGATTGTGCTTCCTGTTACGGCTGCGGCGTGTGTGCAACGCACATGGTGCGGCGTTGACGCGAGCTTTTGTGACCTGTGATACGCTCGCTTCGTTAATCCGTGCCATGGGAGATCGCGGAGATTTCGACGACCCACCTCCGAAATGGAGAAACGATCGTGACGTGGCGCCGAAACGAAAAGAAAGAAGTGCTATCTGGAGGTACTTTGTGAAGACATCGTCATCGTCGGCGCAGTGTCATGCGGTGCAACACTTCAAACACCGATGGGTATGACTAGCCCGCTTGTCACCCATCTAAAAGAACATCCAACCGCAATGAAGGAGTACCGGATGACCGCAGCAGGTGCGCCAGAGAAAGACCAGGCCATGATAAGCGACTTTGTGCGCCGTACTGAGCCTTTGTCGGAGAAAAAGACGCAAGCACTTAACACCAAGGTGGCTGCCATGGTAGCGCTTGATCTGCAACCTTACAGTGTTGTAAAAGACCGTGGGTTCAAGGAACTTATGGAAGAGCCTGTGCCTAACTATCGGCTGCCGTCACGCAACCCGCTTTCACGTACCCTTGTTCCGCGATTATATGATGACACACGGAAGAAGGTGAAGGCTGAACTTAGTAGTGCTTTTGAAGGGGGCACAACAACTATCACCTTTACCAGCGACATTGGGACATCACGCGCCGAGAGTTACGTGAGCTTCACATGTCACTTTCTAACTCCAAGTTTTAGAATGAAGAGGTTCACGCTCAACACTTGCGACATGGCTGTTAGCCATTCCGTGGAAAACATCGCACAAATACTTGATCAGATGTGCACTGAATGGGAAATACCGGATAGCTGTCGTAAATACATCATTACAGACAATGGCCGTAACATGCGTGCCGCAGTCAGAAGGCTCTCGTGGACTGAGCGTTCATGCTTTGCCCACACCCTGCAGTTAGCTATTCAGGATGTGATCTGCCACACACCGTCAATTGACCGTCTGTGCAAGAGAGCGAGACAGATTGTGGGCCACTACAAGGACAGCTCATCGGCGCAAAAGAGGTTGGATGAGTACCAGGAGAAGATGGGCAAAGATCCCCTTCGTCTGGTTCAAGATGTAGATACGAGGTGGAACAGCCAATACCTGATGCTCTCCCGCCTCTTGGACCTGAAGGAGGCTGTCTCTGTGGAGCTTGCTACATCAAATAGTAGCATTGATGGCCTCTGTTCAGCAGAATGGAAAGAGGCATCTGAATATGTGCAAGCACTGAAGCCTTTATATGATGCCACTGTGATAACTAGCGCGGACAAATACTTATCTCTTTCCACACAGATACCAATTATTTTTGGCATCCTCAGCTGCCTGAGCAACTTCAGCGGCACAACAGGATTCAACAAGGAACTGGCTAAGTCAATTAACACCAGATTTCCCTTGTATGCCGAGGACAAAGAAGCGTGCTTGGCGATGTTTTTGGACCCACGCTTCAAGTCTGCGGTGTTCAAAAGCAACAAACAAGAAGTTATGTGGTTGAAAGACCTCGTACCTCAAGATGTTGCCCTATTCCCTGCTGTGGAAGTGACGGAAGGAGCAGCTAAAGTGCAGGCGCCGCAACAGTGTGTGCAGCGATCTTCCGATGTTTGGAGTGCTTTCGACAACCTTGCGAATAGCCAAGTCGGAAACACACCACTGTCTACTTAGAATGGGAAATGAATGCATATTCGGAAGAACCACTTCTGAAGAAAGACGGTGACCCATGTGACTGGTGGCGGACTGTAGGCACCTTCAGATACCCCAGTCTGGCAAAGCTTTGCCCCATGTACCTCCCTATACCAGCCACTTCTGTTCCAAGCGAGCGTGCCTTTTCAGTGGCAGGGGTGTTGTCTTTGCGAGAAGGGAGCACCTGCTGCCTGATCATGTGGAGCAACCCATATTTCTTCATGATAACATCTAGTCATTACTTTCATTGTGCCATGATATTTGCTTGCGTTGTGATGTGCATTGTGCTAGCCTGGACATTGTGTTCTGGAGATAGCAGTGTATGTTGTGTTGCCAGTCAGTCTGTTAATGTTTTTTTTTTTTTCAAATAGCTACATGTTAAATAAAATATTGTTACTGTGGAGGCATTTTTCCTTTGATATTCGATATTCGATTCGATATTCGAAGGTGGATATTCGTATTCGATTCGTATTCGAAAAATTTGATATTCGCACACCCCTACCAAGGACCTTCCACCAAGAGAAAAGAATACAAGGCGTCGTTTACGAAATCAAATGTTCCGACTGCCAGGCCGCATACATTGGGGAAACAAAAAACTTGACCAAAAGAATTAAACAGCACAAAAACGACGTCAGCACATTTTCAAGACAATGGAACCCCCTTGCAGAACACTCGGAAGATGCCGACCATAAGATTGCCTTAAAAAAAACTGAAATCCTAACAACAGAAATTAACCAACAAAAACGGCTGTTACTGGAGTCGTGGATCATCAAAAAACACCGAAGGCAACTTGAACCGATGCAAGGGAAACCTGCCATCAATATACATTCACAGACCAACCACAGCAAGAAAACCAATGCAAACAAAGTCGCGAGTGAGCAAAGCCGTCTCCGGCCATTAAATGGAACCTCTCATTAAACGGAACCTGAGGAGACCAGGAAAATGTGTTCCATTTAACAGGATTTGCATTCACTGAAAGAGGAGCAGGGGTGCAGAATCCAAGCATTAAGCCAATCATGGCAGTTGCTCCATTTAAGCAGCACTTCCGTTTAACAGATTTTCATTTACTGAGAGTCACTTGTAGTTTGATATACCATATGATTCAATATAACACTTTTAAAGCATTCAGCATACTTTCTAGGCAGTGGCGTAGCCAGAAATTTTTTTGTGAATGGGGGGGGGCTGGCCTGTCAACGCACACACACATGTGTGCGTGTGCGCGTGCGTGCGTGGGTCGCAATTCGCTAACAGTTCAAAAGCATATGCTTAACCGTGGCTAACTATCACACAAGTTCAAAAGCAAACAAAACCTTGCGTGCGACGAGCCAAGGAGTCTAGCAGTCTGGAAGAGTGCTTGCGAGTCTTCTTGCGGCGGATGGGATTGCAGAGCAGTTTTTCTCGGGAGTCTAGTTTCGCCACCTGTGCAGGCGGCATCGAGCGGAGGTCGACCAATGTCGCATACGTCCTTGTAAACGTCCAGTAGGGGGCCACAGCTGTTGTTGCAAGCCGATGGTTTAAGACGAATCAACCATGATTCTAGTAGTTCTCATTTGCCCCACTTTCGTTCCCGAGCCAACGTCTTCGCATCGTTTGAAGCTATGTCCTGTGCAGGGGTGTGCAGGGGTGCATATGTGGTGAAAAGCCTATGGCATTTTGTTAATCATTGTTGAACATGCGCTGGAACATGCGCTGTCCATCAAAAATGGTACGGGCTCGCATCTGCCATTTCATTGTAAATCTTGTGCATGTGTGCCCCTGTTCTCATCCAGGAAAATCTTAAAGCGAAGTTGTGACGCAGTCGCAAGAGAACTGGCTGAGGCCTATTTCATTAAATTGTACGGGAGTGGGTGTGTCAGCGTTCCCTCTATCGTCCTGCACAGCAGTGAGTTTGTTTTTTTGCGAGATCGCTTTTGATTTCGGCCGTCTGCGCATGTGTGTAATGGCATATATATTGAGTGTCCTTTCGAGAATAAACCAGTTGGTAGTGTGCACTTGTATACGTCTCTTCTTCCTGTTTCGTCCTTGTCCCTTTTTGCGCCACCGTCTTATACTTAACTATGCACCAACTAGCCCCGCAACAAATTTTATTGGACAAGAATGTTTATCACTGGGTTTTGCAAGTGTTTTACAAATGCGTCAAGCACAGTCTAACAACTACCGGGTCGCAGCCTAGTCCGGTCGAAACAATTCGGCGAGAAGTGCCTCGAACATATATGCGATCGCCGTCTTTTGGCTTCCAGACTTCCCGTCAAACAGCCTGCCCTAACGTGCTTCGAACATTTGGCTTCTTAAGAAACCGGTTAGGAAAAAAGAATGACCGTCAGATGTGAAATTAGAGACAGGTTGCGGGCTGTCAGCATGCGTTCCGGCCGGCATACAGAGAAGCTTTCATCGAGCTCGAAATGTTCTGCTTACAACTGAAACTTCACCCCAGAGTACCTTTCGCTCGATTTATATAGCCGTACGCAACGCACGATGTACCCAACAACGCCCGGACGCCACCACACCAGAGAACATCTGGAACATCTATGCGGCCGCTGCAGCATGCGTTGCGGAAGGCGCGCCTTCTGCCTATGGCAATATGGCGGCGCGCGCGGCTTCAGCTGAGGGGCGCCTCCTCCACTCCAGCAAATTTTATTTCAACCTCCTTGGGTACAACAAAGCCACTGTGCCTGAAACAGTTGGCAATGGCGTGCGCAGGCGTGTTCTGCCACACATACGCAAGAATGCTAACTGTGCTCAGGAGACTCACGTCGTATTGTTTGCCGACGTCATGGCACAGGAGCAACTCCTTGTCAGCAGAGCCCATTTTTCAGGGCACGAAAAATTTCTACTTTGGTGGTGAAGTCCTTCGCCTCGTACTTGGGCCGCTTCGCCGGCGTTGCCATCGGCGGAGTGTGCGTTCAGACGAAACGTCAGCACAAAAGCACCAGTAACAATCAAGCTAAAGGAGCCGTACTGAATCGTTCCTCGATAAAACGGCGTTCAACGATGCAGCACACCAACGGGTACAAAGCAATAAAATGGCACCGCCAACAACAACACACGCGAAGAAAAGGCATTCAACCAGTCTCAAGTCAAGCCAAGTCAACAATTGATGTCCATGGCGATGCTCCGTTTGAGCTTCACTTCTGTTCCGAATTGTTCTTTTTTCGTTTTCAAGCCATGCCAGCGGCCCGAAAGTTGCCGAATTATCCGATTTGTGGTCAAATCTGTCCGAAATAACGAGCGCCCAGTCTCAGAGTGATGCGTATATTTACAGGGACCAGATGACGTGTCCGAATTAACCGATTTTCCGAATTAACATGAGTCGAATTAACGAGCTTTTAGTGTGTATATATATATATATATATATATATATATACGGATCACTTCTTTCTCTGTAACCATCATCATACTTCATCACTATTTTTCCCCCGTTGCATTTTCCCCAGCGCAGTGTAGGAGGCCAGGGCGTACTAGCTCAGGCCGCTCTCCCTGCCTTGTAATATATTTTCTCGCTTTAATTCAATGGTAAACAATAATCTTTTATTTGCTCAGGAGTATAATATTGTCACGTGGTCGTGACGTCGATGAAGACAGCAGTTGGCGTGTCGAGATTAAACTTTATTTCGCCGAACTTGTGGCCGGGAAACGAAAACTCAAACTACCGCAATGCACGCTGTACACTGATAGCGGCGAACTGGGCGTCAGCCGTCGATCAACTGACAAGCGGTCAAGCGCGTCGGCTTTTATACAGGCGCTATCAAACTTTCCAGCAATATCGCTGGTGGCGGCGTTTATCTCTAGACAAAGCTGGAACATTCGCGTGCGGGACGCAATCTTGACAAAACGATCTACTACAGTCGCGAAGCTTCTCGAACACTGCTTCGCGGACAGCGTCGAGCGTTGATAACCGTCCCTGCCGGTCAAACTCGAATACATCAAAACAAGACAAGAAGTGGGCGTGGCATTGCCCCCCCTCTGAAAAAGCATCGTCCCGATGCTAGTGAAAGAACATAGAAGAGAAAAAAAAGAAGTGCATACACAAATAAATTACAATAACAAAGGAAAAATAGAGTCCCCGGGTTTGCTAACGCGCAAAAAACGGCTTAAGACGCACGACATGGACGACTTCAGGTCGTGCGCGGCATCGCTGGGAGTTCGTAATGCCGTCCAGGACGACCTCGTAGTCAAGAGCGCCGAGACGTTGAAGCACCTTGTATGGCCCGAAGTATCGCCGAAAAAGTTTTTCACTGAGCCCACGTCGGCGTATCGGCGTCCAGACCCACACACGGTCACCAGGTTGGTACTCCATGTGGCGTCGTCGAAGATTATAGCGACGGCTGTTGGCCCTCTGCTGGTTCTTGATGCGCAGGCGGGCGAGCTGTCGAGCTTCTTCGGCGCGTTGTAGGTAGGTGGTCACGTCGATGTTTTCCTCATCGGTCACGTTTGGTAACATGGCGTCGAGCGTCGTTGCCGGGCTCCGCCCGTAGACCAACTTGTATGGCGTCGCGACTCGCGCACAGCGGTCCGGAACTACGGCAGAAATAATGTGTGTGCCAGTGCGGTGCCAGTGGTGAAGTGCAGTGACAGACAGTGCACCGACGGACTGCGGACTCGTCTCCGATGGCTCCCGGCGCATCAAGGCTGCTCCTTCGGGAGCAACTCCCCAAACCGCAATGAGACGGCGAACGCCGCTGCGCGAGGTCTTACTCGCCGCGTGGTGGCACCAGCGTCCCTCGTCTTAGCGGAGGGAGTAGCCACCGACGAAGAAGAAGCCGAACTGGTAACAAGCTACGCGGATGTGCTGGAATGGTACCGGAACGCACGTCGCTCCATGCCGGACCCACACCCGCAGCTCACCAGAGAACAGGCGGTACTCTACAGACAGCTGCAAACGAACTCGGTGCTCACGCCTGCGCTCGCGCGCTTCATGTGCCCCGACGTCTACGAGAGTGCAAAGTGTAGTGTGTGTAACAGTGCGACCGCCACGCTAACTCACGTGTTGTGGGATTGTAAATTGAATCCAGAAGAGGCAGCGGCCTACCCAGGCAGACTGCCAACGGACATTGCCAGTGCCGTAACGGCTCAGGACTTAGGGCAACAGCTACAGGCGGTCCAGCGGATCGAGACAGCTCTCGCTCGCCAAACGCGCAGGGACGCACCTGACGGGAGCCAGGGGCGACAGCCTCGTGGAGAACGTGGGTTCCCCGGCATAAGCGTCGAGACGCAACTTGATGACTGCATATAGTCGGGTAGCGAGAGGGCCCTGCGGGGCACCCTGCTACCTCCGCCGGTGCTTTAATAAAGTTCACTTCTCTCTCTCTCTCTCTGTCGTTTCTTGCACGGCCGTGTTCTACGCGAAGGTCACGTACGGAAGGATGGCGTCCCATGTCTTCTGTTCGACGTCGACGTACATGGCCAGCATGTTGGCGATAGTCTTATTTAGACGCTCGGTGAGGCCATTGGTCTGCGGGTGGTAGGCGGTGGTGCGGCGGTGGCTCGTCTTGCTGTATTTGAAGATCGCCTGAGTTAGGTCCGCAGCAAAGGCGGTACGTCTATCTGTGATCAGGACCTCTGGGGCGCCATGACACAAGACGATGTGCTCCACGAAGAACTTGGCTACCTCGGCGGCACTGCCTTTGGGCAAGGCCTTTGTCTCGGCGTAGCGGGTGAGGTAGTCAGTTGCTACGACGATCCACTGGTTGCCGGAAGTCGAGGTCGGGAACGGCCCCAGTAGGTCCATCCCGATTTGCTGGAATGGCCGGTGAGGTGGTTCGATTGGCTGCAGAAGTCCCGCTTGCTTAGTCGGCGGTGTCTTCCGTCGCTGGCAATCTCGGCAAGTCTTAACGTAGTGGGCGACGTCGGCGGCAAGGCGCGGCCAGTAGTACTTTTCCTGTATTCTGGCGAGCGTGCGAGAAACACCCAGGTGTCCAGACGTCGGGTCGTCGTGTAGGGCCTGGAGGACTTCTGGCCGCAATGTCGAGGGTACTACGAGAAGGCAATCGGCTCGAAGCGGTGAGAAGTTCTTCTTTAGGAGAACACCGTTGCGCAAGAAAAACGACGTCAGTCCCGGCGTGAATACCTTCGGAACAACGGTGGTCCTGCCCTCGAGGTATTCCACAAGGCCCCTGAGTTCTGGGTCCGCTCGCTGTCGTTCGGCGAAGTCGTCGGCACTTATGGTTCCTAAGAAGCAGTCGTCCTCCTTGTCGTCCTGCGGCGGTGGGTCGACGGGGGCGCGAGACGGGCAGTCAGCGTTGGAATGTTTTCTTCCGGACTTGTAAACGACGGTAATGTCGAATTCTTGAAGTCGTAGGCTCCACCGTGCGAGCCGACCTGAAGGGTCCATCAAGTTAGCTAGCCAACACAATGCGTGGTGGTCGCTCACAACTTTGAAGAGCCTGCCGTAGAGGTAGGGGCGAAACTTGGGTGTAGCCCAGATGATCGCTAGGCCCTCCTTTTCCGTTTTGGAATAGTTCATTTCTGCCTTTGATAGCGACCGGCTAGCATAACTGATGACCCTTTCCTGCCCGTCAGTCTTCTGCACAAGGACGGCGCCGAGTCCTACGCTGCTTGTGTTGGTGTGGATTTCCGTATCGGCGTATTCATCGAAATGCGCTAGTATCGGAGGCATCTGAAGGCGTCGTTTCAGCTCTTCAAATGCTTCGATTTGCACCATTTCCCACTTGAATGGCACGTCGATCTTCGTGGGGTGAGTTAGCGGCTCGGCGATTCGTGAAAATTCCTTGACAAAGCGCCTGTGGGTAGCCAGCGCTGCCCAGGTGGCGCGCCTAAAATGTACAAGCTGCGCCGCCCTGGCGAGCTAGTTGAGGAACAACCAGTAATACAAAGCCGCCGTGAGGCGTACGACGGCACGTTTCAACGTGCCCTCACATACCTCGTGGCACGTTCAAACCAGTTCAAACGCATGCTGAACGTCATTCGACACTACCGCGGCTTTTGCTCGATGTGCGTCGTTTTGTAGGTACTTTGGAACGCGCAAGACTAGCGAAGATCTGGACACTTCGCTGCACTGTGGTGCAGCGGGCGAGCAGCGATGCCACCGATTATTCTCCGCTGATGTGTGCGGACGGGTACCTTCGCGAGAGTGTGCTGTCGAAAGGACGGAAGCTGTCATTGGCAATGAGAAGTATGTCTATGACGTGGAAGAAGCTGTTTTACGAAGAGACAGCGCTTGTGACCTTTCGGCGAAGTGCCAAGCACCGCACGACGTAAACTTACAGGTAAGTGTGTTCAAATAGCGCTAGCAAGCTTGACGGTGTATGCAGTGTGTTCGTTGTGTGCCCGCTTTGAAATAAAATTAGTGCCTCAGGCAGCACTGAGAACATTCGGTTCAGTGAGTGACAGCTGTTTTGAGCGAGCATATCACAATTACGTAATCTGTAGTTACAGCTCTCGTACTATATTACAGAAGCTGTTTCGCTGCGCGCTTTGCTTTACGGTGTAAAGACTGCGATACGAGCATTTACTGGGCATACGCAAGCCGTTAAAAATTTTTAACGGCTTTCATGTGCCCACTAAATGTTCGTATCGCAGTCTTTACAAACAACGTTTTTGAAGTTGACGGTGAAGCGCAAAATAAATGTAAAAAGGCCGGTGTAAAGTAGAGATCAGTGATGTTAGCGCAAATACAAACATGTCGCAGGTCTCGTGCTTTAACGACTTCAACTCGCCATCGTCTGCAGACCGTTTCAAACTTGCGATCGGGCGTCGTCTAAGCCTGATACTTAAAAAAAATGCCTTTGAAGAACCTAGCGCTAATTGACTTCGTGGTGGTTCCGAGTTTGACATGCAGTGTGTGATCAGCAATGGAACATGCGTAGACAACACGGTTTTTCTAGCGGTCATGGACTTGTAACCGGTGTAGAGCTGTGCACGTGACAG